>NC_061510.1:378313303-378366106 GCF_022539505.1 Lolium rigidum
TTGCTACTTCTTGGTCTCCGCAGGAACTCGTCTTCTCTCGCATCGACCAGGGCTCATCGCACGCTTGAACTTGTCTTGGTGCAGTCCGGGTGGCGCCGTTCATATGCTGAAAGTTTCGAACCACGTGCGCCGCCGAGGATAATCTGCTTGGGAGGCCATGTCCTTGAGCTGTGTTGCAAGGCCTGCCACCGCCAACTCGATCGCGTCCTTTTCAGTTATACGAACCGAATAGCATCGGTTCCTAAGATTCCTGAAGCGCTGGATGTATTACGTCACACGGCTTCTCCGCGCTTCGACGTAGTTGTGCTAGATCGGCAATGCTAGACTCGGAAGCTTCCGAATGGTACTTGCTCATGGAAGCTGCTCTTCCAATCGCTTCCAAGTTTGGATGGAGTTCGGTGGTAGCGATGTGTACCACCCGAAAGCCGATCCTGTGAGGGATTGTGAGAAGAACCTCACGCGCAACTCATCTCGACGCTGAGATCGTGCCCAGCTGTGCCAAATATCGGCTCACATGCTCGATGGAGCTGGACCCATCCGACCCACCGAACTTTGTGAAGTCCGGGAGCCGATATTTGGGTGGCAGGCGGGATCGGTTCGTAGCTGTTGGGGTACGGCTTGGTGTAGCCGAACGCTTTCCTTTCGGCATCATACCGAACCGATCTTTCAGAATTGTACAAATCTGATCCGCTGTGATGGCTGAAGGTGTCGAACCCCGAAGATTCGCCGGGGTGGCATACTTAACCAGCCATGCTTGCTTTTCCGGTTCTAAGCCAAGCTGCGAGGAGCTGGGCTTTGGAGGTTCGTCGGGGTGGCGTACTTAGCCGAGCCACGATTGCTTCTCGGGATCGGCTCCCGACGTTCCTCCCGCCGTTCCGAGAGGCCGCTCGATATTGCAGCCTGGTTCGAGAGTGCCCGAGGCGTTGCGGTCCGGTACGTATGCGCACGTGTATCCGTGCGGGATCTCCTTAGGCGGCTCGGGTAGGAATTGGTAGTCACTAGGATCACCACCAACCTTGTAGACGACGTATGCCGATGAGTTCGGCGGTTCGGTGCTGCCCATGCGAACGGGCTGGGGCTGGAGCGGCATCTCTCCGTTGAAAGTCCCCGCAGCTGGTCCCGATGGAGAATACCGGTGGCTCATGATTTCCCGGACGACGCGCGAGCGACACGCTCCAAGGTGTTCACCGGGCTCTCGAGTGGCGGTGCAGCGAATGAGCCACCATGTAGTTGATCTCCTCGCCGCAGCGACCTGGTGCGTTCTTCGACGGGGCGGACAGGTCCACTCCATCGAGCGCGCCTTCAGGTGTGAAACCCTTCCACCCGACGCCATGGGAGCGGGTTCGGTGGAAGGAGCCGATGAGTTCGGCTTCGAGGGTTGCCTTGATCTCGTCATGCTTCTTCTTGAGCTCATCAGGCAGATCCGCGTACGTGACCGGAGTGTCTTCCGCCATCTCGGATGTAGATGGCGATGTCGTGGATGTCGTCGACGGTCCCACCGGGCGTGCCGAGAATGTGTTGACGTCGAAACCCCCGGCGGGCGGAGACGGGCAACACGGTAGAGCCGGGAACAACTAGGGCTGCGGCCGGCCCCGGTCCCTACGAGCGACGGCCCGCAAAGCCTCCCGGTCGCACGCGCCGATGTTTATCACAAGGGCGTGCCACCCGACCTATACCTGGTCGAGGAAGGTGTGGATGATGCCTCGCTTAGTTTCTGCCGGAGGCACACACGTAAACGTTAAATACGAGCCTCGATCGGCTCTCGAGTTATCCTGTGAATCGGCTCAAAGAGCCGATCCACCCATGATTCGGACGGGGTGTCCGAATATATGGTGGTCCTGCTTGATCAAGGTAAAGCTAATGAGATCTACGACGATTTAGGGTTTTCACCGCATAATCGGATCATCCTACCTCGGGATTGGGCCTCGCGCTCGCGCACGGTGATCGTAAGCCGATCCTAGAACGGGGCCTAAAAACCAACACGAGGTTGATCCCCGGAACATCCGTTCTAGGACTAGCAAACGCCACCCTACACGCCGCCGGATCCTCCGACCCCTTGTAAGGCCTAACTATTGCAGATATTAAACTAATCCTTGTAGAACAAGGAGCAATCGTAACGGATCAGATCTACTAAACTATGATCAAGCGGGGTGCCGCCCCTACAACTAAGATAGGTGTAAGGGCGGCTAGACATGCAAGGGTTGCACTACGAAAGCATGTAATATGAAGAACAATGCTAACCCTAACATGTCTAAGATAACTACGTTGCTCGCCATCAAAAAGGCTTCAGTACGAGCAACGCGTGAACAACGTAGGCGAGGCTTAGTCTGCCTAGATCGCAAGATGCGATCTAGGCAAGCATGATGCTTACCGGTAGAAACCCTCGAGACGAAGGAGTTGGCGATGCGCCGAGATTTGTTTGTGGTTGAACATTGGTTGTTGTTTATTCCATAAACCCTAGATACATATTTATAGTCCAGCGGACTTTCTAATGTGGGCGTGCACCAAACCGTGCACGAGTAAGATTCTAACTCTAAACTAAGATGCGATCTAATATGTTACAGATACACGGGCAATTAAGCCCAACTTGGTATAAAAGGCCGATTCCCGTATTTCTTCCATGTATATTCTTCAAGTCCATCTTGATCGCGGCCCACCTCTGACTTGGTCAAATTCTGGTGATAACACCTCCTCTGAATAATTCATTTATATTGACTTGGCACATGCTCACGCATGCATATGACTGGACAAGAGTCAATTAAGCCTCAATGATTTACATTGCTTCAGAGTTCTTGTATCACTTTTATGCCTCAGTTAATTTATTTTGCCGCAAGCATGATTATGACGATTCTTGCTCTCTTGATTTGTCGCTCCCTAGTATTTTTGCTAGCCTTCACTTGTACTGAGCGGGAACGCTGCTCGTGCCTCCAAACACATGAAAACCAAGTTATTCCAGAGTGTCCACCATAAATACCTATGCATGGCATTTCAAACCATTCCAAGTAAATTCTCATACGCTACCTTTAAAACCTTAAAAATGCTTCTTAATTTGTGTTTATGTTTCATAGCTCATGAGGAAGTATGTGGTTTTTAGCTTTCAACCTTGTCATTTACTTTTGACGGACTCTCATATGGAATAGTGGCACATCCGCTTATCCAATAATTTTGCAAAAAGAGCTGGCAATGGGATTCCCAGTCCCGAATTAATTAACTTAAATAGACACTCCTCCATGGTTTGTGATTGTTGGACGGCACCCGAAGGATTCGGTTAGCCATGGCTTGTGTAAGCAAAGGTTGGGGGAGTGTCATCATCATAATAAAACTAAACTAAAAAGGCACTCCTTCATGGTATGTGATTGTTGGCAGGCACCCGAGGATTCGGTTAGCCATGGTTTGTGTAAGAAAAGTTGGAAGGAGTGCCACATAAACATGCAAATAATTCATGGGAGCCGCTCTTGAAAGTCCGGTTGGCGAGGTAGTTGGTGTACCCATTACCATTCGTTGACAACAACAAACACCTCTGAAAATAATTTTACTCCTGCTTTACAAATGAAAAGCTCTAGCGCATGCTAATCCCTGCTTCCCTCTGCGAAGGGTCAATCTTTTACTTTTATGTTGTGTCTCCATTATTTCTTTGAGCACTTTCTCGAGAGCACAACTGTCATTCTTAGTATAATATGCTTGTCTCAAAATATGATTGATTGTGGTATAACTTTGATGCCTTTATCTTTGACAATCACTACTTCTAGTTTTTCTATGAACTCCAGAGGTGCCCGGGCATTTATGTTTTGCCAATCACATACGGGCAAGCGAGATACCACTTTATCATACTCTCTTATGAACATTGCAATCCTGCTTATATACATGATTCATGATGCTTATTATTAATTGTTGGTACCTCTTCATGATTGACATAGCTGTTAGATGATCTTATTTGCATGTACCTTATTATGAACTGCTCAAGTATTAGCCATATCATGAGAATATATACATCATATGAGCAAATGTGTTCGTGAAAGTTCTTTTATCGCTCAGTTGTTAACTGAATTGCTTGAGGACAAGCAATAAGCTAAGCTTGGGGGAGTTGATACGTCCAAAACGTATCTACTTTCCCGAACACTTTGCTATTGTTTTGCCTCTAATTTGTGTATTTTGGATGCAACTAACACGGACTAACGCTGTTTTCAGCGGAACTGTTCTGGTGTCTCGTTTTTGTGCAGAAATCCAACTTTCGGGAAAAATCTCGGGATTTTGACGAAAGGGCCTATTTTCCCAGAACATGCGCGGAGCCGGAAGGACAATTGAAGTGGAGGCCCGAGGGCCCCACACCATATGGCGGCGCGGCCCGGGGGGGCCCGCGCGGCCATGTGGTGTGGCCCCTCGGCTGGCCTCCGACGCCCCCTTCGGACTACTTATTCGCCTCGACCTAAAAACGCACGGAGAGAAGTCGAAGTCGCCGGAAACCCTCCGAACGCCGCCACATCGCGAAACTCCGTCTCGGGAGCCGAAGTCTCCGTTATGGCACTCCGCCGGGACGGGGAATTGGAGGAGATCATCGCCGCCATCACCGCCAACGCCTCTCCATCAACCAGCCATGTTTCCCCCATCCATGTGTGAGTAATTCCCCCGCTGTAGGCCGAAGGGGATGGTAGGGATTGGATGAGATTGGTCATGTAATAGCATAAGATTGTTAGGGCATAGTGCCTAGTATCCGTAGATGTTACTTTTATGATATTGTTGCAACTTGTTATGCTTAATGCTTGTCACTAGGGCCCGAGTGCCATGATCTCAGATATGGAACATGTTATTGATTCATGAAGATATTCGTTGTTTATGATCTTACCTGCAAGTTGTATACACATGTCGTCTGTCCGGAACCAATGGCCCCGAAGTGACAAAAATCGGGACAACCGGAGGGAATGGTAGCGATGTGAGGATCACATGTGTTCACGGAGTGTTAATGCTTTGCTCCGGTACTCTATTAAAAGGAGTACCTTAATATCCGATAGTTTCCCTTGAGGCCCGGCTGCCACCGGCTGGTAGGACAAAAGATGTTGTGCAAGTTTCTCATTGCGAGCACGTACGACTATAATTGGAACACATGCCTATTGATTGATTAGTACTTGGATACCGTTTTATTATTATCTCGCAAATGCCCTCGCTATGATTGTTACATGAGTTTCTCTCATCCATGCAACGCCCGTTATCCGTCCCCGTGCCTACAGTATTTTAATCCTGCTGTTTACTAAAATCTCTACTGCTGTCTTTGTTACTCTGCTTGCTCGTTATTTCACTATCGCTACTGCTATAAAAGCTGTTACTACGGATAAACTCCTGCGAGCAAGTCTGTTTCCAGGTGCAGCTGAATTGACAACTCCGCTGTTAAGGCTTTCAAGTATTCTTTGTCTCCCCTTGTGTCGAATCAATAAATTGGGTAATACTTCCCTCGAAGACTGTTGTGATCCCCTATACTTGTGGGTCATCAGCCGCTTAAGGTCATACCAGATGCCGAATTCCAGTCATGTTTTATCGGGTACCTAACGCGTCCGTTAGGATTTTTCTTCGTATCTGTTGATACGGAAAAAAGTAGCAAAGCGCCGTCAGAGGCGGTGCCACGCCGCGCAGGACGGATCCTAGGGACTTACCTTCGCAAAGTATTGCGGCATTCAGAGATTAATTCGCGACTGAGGCGCTCTAAAAATATATTGTCGAGTGCCTTTTGTTCGGCTAATGGAATGCTCTATTTCTTCGGGTTGAACCGTTTTTCCGGGTTGCTATTTTTTGTCGAATAAGATCTTGAAGCTCCTTCTGTATTGACTTGCTATTTGATTTCATTTCTTCGGGTGCGCGACAAGTGCTCCCGATGGGAGTAGCCCCCGAGGCTACAGCCAAGTGTTTGCACTTGGGTGTAGGCTCAACTTTCTTTATCGACTTCCTTGAAGTATGCTTTTCATCGAATATGCGACTGGAGTAAATGACGAGTATATGGACTCGAAGATTTTTTCCATTCTTTTTTTTTTGTCGGGTTCCTCCTTGAAGAGATTTTCGTCGAGTTCCTCCTTGAGTAAAATTTATTCGGGTCATCCTTGAGAAAAATTCTTCGGGTCCTCCTTGAGGAATTTTCTTCGGGTTCCTCCTTGAGGTTAATTTCTTCGGGTTCATCCTTGAGGATAATTTCTTCGGGTTCCTCCCTGAGGATAATTTCGTCGGGTTCCTCTTTGAAGAAGATTTCGTCGGTACAGTTCTTCTTTTGTCAACCTGAGATGTATAGTGCAGAAGTATGGCGCAGCCCCCGAGTGTCGGGTGCGGCGAAAGTAAATGATAATTAACTTTATGCAAATCAAAGGAACACTTAGCTTATTGGGCACGATTGAGTCGACGCGCGATGAAGTCTTGGAGAGCAGAGAAGAAGTCGTGCCGAAATAGAAACCACCAAATAGCGAAAATAAATGCCGCCAAATTGTTGATGAAGAAATAGCTGAGCCTCCAAGCGCTGCCGGGGTGATGTCATAATTGTTGCTTAGACGTCGTGTCATAGTTGTGACCCGGGTCAAAGTCGTTGTCGAGCCCCCGAGCGTTGCTGAAAACATTGTGCCGAAGTATTGGTCGCCTGGAATATTATGTTGTAGCTATGCTCAGGGGCGAAGTCGTTGTCGAGCCTCCGAGTGTCGGCTCCATGGATATGTAACTTGTTCTTGACTTCCGCTAGAGAATTTGATGAAATTGTCGACCCCACTAAAGGCCATTAAGCATGAATCCGCTGATATCATATAGGATGAGTCCATTGACCCGAATAATCCGAGTAATAACCATAGAAGATGAATCCGCCGAAGAAAATGAATCCAATAATAATCCTCGATGATAAATCCACTCGACCCGAAACGCCTCGGGTAATGTTGTATAAGAGTAAAACAGTAATATCCATATAGATGAATCTTATAACATGAATCCGATGAAGAAAAAATCCAATAAGCCGAAGAAGATGAATCCACTGAGCCAAAGAAGGTAATTTCACTAAACCGAAAATAAATCCACTGAGCCGAAGGAGATATATCCACTAAGTCGAAGAAAATAATTCCACTGAGCCGAAGAAAATAATTCCACTGAGCCGGAGAAAATATATCCAGAGCCGAAGATAAGAAATTCACCAAGTAACCGAATATATTTGTGATAACGAAGTAATGTCGCAGTCCCAAATGTCGGGTGAATTTGCTATAATAATGCAATTGTGTAGCCCCCGAGTATTCGGGTGTAGCGAAAATACAGAAATAATTGAATCTTAGAGGAAAAGGAAAACTTAGCTTTTTATCGGGTGCGCCGATGTGGACGCAAGTCGTGCCGCGGACACGGTCTGTAGTTGTGCGGCGCCTGGCTGGAAGTAGTGGATGTAGCCGACATAGTCGATGAAGAAGACGTAATCGATCCGACGGATCCACGACGGATGAGCCCCCAAGTATGATGAGTGTGCGATGGCGGGCGTAGTCGACCGAGCAGACCAGTCAAATCTTTGTTTCAGTATCACCATGATCAGATGAGGTGATGATACGTCTCCGACGTATCGATAATTTCTTATGTTCTATGCCATATTATTGATGATACCTACATGTTTTATGCATACTTTATGTCATATTCGTGCATTTTCTGGAACTAACCTATTAACAAGATGCCGAAGTGCCAGTTCCTGTTTTCTGTTGTTTTTGGTTTCAGAAATCCTAGTAACGAAATATTCTCGGAATTGGACGAAACGAAGACCCAGGGGCCTATTTTTCCACGGAGCTTCCAGAAGACCGAAGAAAATACGAAGTGGGGCCACGAGGTGGTGACACCACAAGGCGGCGCGGCCTAGGGGGGGCCCGCGCCGCCCTATGGTGTGGCCCCCTCGTCAGGCCCCCGACTCTGCCCTTCCGCCTACTTAAAGCCTCCGTCGCGAAACCCCTGATACGAAGAACGACGATACGGAAAACCTTCCAGAGCCGCCGCCATCGCGAAGCCAAGATCTGGGGGACAGGAGTCTCTGTTCCGGCACCCTGCCGGAGCGGGGAAGTGCCCCCGGAAGGCTTCTCCATCGACACCGCTGCCATCTCCACCGCCATCTTCATCACCGCTGCTGCTCCCATGAGGAGGGAGTAGTTCTCCATCAAGGCTCGGGGCTGTACCGGTAGCTATGTGGTTCATCTCTCTCCTATATGCTTCAATACAATAATCTCATGAGCTGCCTTACATGATTGAGATTCATATGATGATGCTTGTAATCTAGATGTCATTATGCTAGTCAAGTGAGTTTTACTTATGTGATCTTCGGAGACTCCTTGTCCCACGTGTGTAAAGGTGACAGTGTGTGCACCGTGTGGGTCTCTTAGGCTATATTTCACAGAATACTTATTCACTTGTTGAATGGCATAGTGAGGTGCTTATTTATATCTCTTTATGATTGCAATGTGTTTGTATCACAATTTATCTATGTGCTACTCTAGCAATGTTATTAAAGTAGTTTTATTCCTCCTGCACGTGTGCAAAGGTGACAGTGTGTGCACCGTGTTAGTACTTGGTTTATGCTATGATCATGATCTCTTGTAGATTGCGAAGTTAACTATTGCTATGATAATATTTATGTGATCTATTCCTCCTACATATCCATGAAGGTGAGAGTGTGCATGCTATGCTAGTACTTGGTTTAGTCTTTTGATCTATCTTACACTAAAGGTTACTAAAATATGAGCATTATTGTGGAGCTTGTTAACTCCGGCATTGAGGGTTCGTGTAATCCTACGCAATGTGTTCATCATCCAACAAGAGTGTAGAGTATGCATTTATCTATTCTGCTATGTGATCAATGTTGAGAGTGTCCACTAGTGAAAGTCTATTCCCTAGGCCTTGTTCCTAAATACTGCTATCGCTGCTTGTTTACTGTTTTACTGCGTTACTACTACTGCGTTACTACTGCTTGTTTACTTGTCCTGGGGAAAGCACTTTTACGGTGCCGTTGCTACTACTTATTCATACCACCTGTATTTCACTATCTCTTCGCCGAACTAGTGCACCTATTAGGTGTGTTGGGGACACAAGAGACTTCTTGCTTTGTGGTTGCGGGGTTGCATGAGAGGGATATCTTTGACCTCTTCCTCCACGAGTTCGATAAACCTTGGGTGATCCACTTAAGGGAAACTTGCTGCTGTTCTACAAACCTCTGCTCTTGGAGGCCCAACACTGTCTACAAGAATAGAAGCTCCCGTAGACATCAGGTGACAGTTGTCTACTTCTGATTTTGGCGCTGAGTCATGAATAGTCTTTGTTGAAGATGATGATGCGCTGTCGACCGGTATGTACATGCAGCGTCGTAATCGCCGAGTTGAACTCTGTTCTCCTACTCATGAAGTCATGAGCACTTTCGCCTTGGTGGTCTGACTCGGATCATATGGTGCATGCAAAGCAAATCAACACGTGGAGAATTAGAAAGAAAAAATAAAAAATAAAAGGGATTTCTATTTTCGTGCCCCTGCTTCGTTAGTTGTACTCAGTTTTCCCCAGCTCGTTAGTTTTTCCTCAGCTTTCCCCTCCCTCTAGTTTGAAACCCCTCGAAGACGCGGGTTGCCGTCGGGTCGGAGGCCTTACCGTTACCGTTAATCGACGGGTGGGGCTGCACGGAGGTGGGGCTGCATAGAGGGCGGTTCCTCTCGACCGTCTCGTGTCGACGGGTAGCCATCCATCTACCGTTGACGCGTGGATCGTTTTATTTCCTGATTGTATACACGGTACGCCAATGACAAATGGGGCCGCTCTATGGGGCTGCCGCAGCCAATGACCGAGTGGGTCGTCTATTATTTATAGAAAATTATATTGCCGCTGCGTGGGGCCTCCGCAGCCAATGACCGGCTGTGGCAGGTGACTATTTTCGCAGCTTAATCTAAAGTGACTCTTATGCTAAACATTGTGCATCCCGACGTTGACCTAGCGGTGGCGGCGAGCATAGCCGTTCGACCATGCCGATATCGGCATCGGCATCGGCATCGTTTGGAGGATGTGGTGCTCGAATAATAGTGGAAATGCGACATTATCTTTTACATGTGCATAATATATAGAAAATAGTTAGATCTCTAAATCGATGCATATGAAGCTACATATATATTCTTGGTCATAATCCCCTTATCTAAAGGGGATGGATGCATGGCTTCACGTCGTCGTCGCTTTCATCGTCAGTATCTTCGTCGTCCGAGTAGTAGTACTTCCTGCACATTGTTCCGTCGAACACCTTCATAGTGAGCACATCATCGCCTTCATATTTGAAGTGTACGAAGCAGCCGAAATCCACACCATGCGCGATGGCGAAATTCTCCCAGCCCTTGTCGAGGTACATCCGGCCTTGACCGTCAAATAGGACCTCCACGGCCCAGAGACGAGGACCACAGTCAGCTGCTCGCAGATACACCTTAGCTGGCTTCTGGCCGTCAAGATAGTCCGCAAACTTTTTTGGGAGAGCCTGCAAAGAGATCGAGCGCCGATCGTTTGAAATTAAAGGTTTTTTAGAACATGCTGATACGTCTCCGACGTATCGATAATTTCTTATGTTCTATGCCATATTATTGATGATACCTACATGTTTTATGCACACTTTATGTCATATTCGTGCATTTTCTGGAACTAACCTATTAACAAGATGCCGAAGTGCCGGTTCCTGTTTTCTGCTGTTTTTGGTTTCAGAAATCCTAGTAACGAAATATTCTCGGAATTGGACGAAACGAAGACCCGGGGCCCTATTTTTCCACGGAGCTTCCGGAAGACCGAAGAACACACGAAGTGGGGCCACGAGGTGGCCAGGCTATAGGGCGGCGCGGCCCAAGCCCGGCCGCGCCGACCTATAGTGTGGGCCCCTCGTGACGCCCCTTGACCTGCCCTTCCGCCTACTTAAAGCCTCCGTCGCGAAACCCCCGATGCGAAAAACCACGATACGGAAAACCTTCCAGAGACGCCGTCGCCGCCGATCCCATCTCGGGGGATCCTGGAGATCTCCTCCGGCACCCTGCCGGAGAGGGGATTCATCTCCCGGAGGACTCTACACCGCCATGGTCGCCTCCGGAGTGATGAGTGAGTAGTTCACCCCTGGACTATGGGTCCATAGCAGTAGCTAGATGGTTGTCTTCTCCTCATTGTGCTTCATTGTTGGATCTTGTGAGCTGCCTAACATGATCAAGATCATCTATCCGTAATTCTATATGTTGTGTTTGTCGGGATCCGATGGATAGAGAATACCATGTCATGTTAATTATCAAGTTATTATACATGTGTTGTTTATGATCTTGCATGCTCTCCGTTTCTAGTAGAGGCTCTGGCCAAGTTTTTACTTTTAACTCCAAGAGGGAGTACTTATGCTCGATAGTGGGTTCATGCCTGCATTGACACCGGGACGATGACGAGAAAGTTCTAAGGTTGTGTTGTGCTTGTTGCCACTAGGGATAAAACATTGGCGCTATGTCCGAGGATGTAGTTGTTGATTACATTACACACCATACTTAATGCAATTGTTTGTTGTTTAGCAACTTAATACTCGGAGGGGTTCGGACGATAACCTCGAAGGTGGACTTTTTAGGCATAGATGCGGTTGGATGGCGGTCTATGTACTTTGTCGTAATGCCCAATTAAATCTCACTATACCTATCATGTCATGTATGTACATTGTTATGCCCTCTCTATTTGTCAATTGCCCGACTGTAATTTGTTCACCCAACATGCTTTTATCTTATGGGAGAGACACCTCTAGTGAACTGTGGACCCCGGTCCATTCTTTAATACTGAAATACAAATCTGCTGCAATACTTGTTTTACTATTTTCTCCGCAAACAATCATCTTCCACACAATACGGTTAATCCTTTGTTACAGCAAGCCGGTGAGATTGACAACCTCACTCGTTTCGTTGGGGCAAAGTACTTTGGTTGTGTTGTGCGGGTTCCACGTTGGCGCCGGAATCTCCGGTGTTGCGCCGCACTACATCCCGCCGCCATCAACCTTCAACGTGCTTCTTGGCTCCTCCTGGTTCGATAAACCTTGGTTTCTTTCGAGGGAAAACTTGCTGCTGTGCGCATCATACCTTCCTCTTGGGGTTGCCCAACGAACGTGTGAAATACACGCCATCAAGCTCTTTTTACGGCGCCGTTGCCGGGGAGATCAAGACACGCTGCAAGGGGAGTCTCCACTTCCCAATCTCTTTACTTTGTTTTTGTCTTGCTTTATTTTATTTACTACTTTGTTTGCTGCATTATATCAAAACACAAAAAAATTAGTTGCTAGCTTTACTTTATTTATTGTCTTGCACTCTATATCAAAAACACAAAAAATTAGTTACTTGTTTTACTTTACTTAATATCATGCATGTTTTTATTTCACTAGTTAAGCATAATGGAAAACAACAAAAATATGAGAGATCTTTATGAACTTTATCTTGAATTAGGACATGATGTGTTTGAAGAGAGAATTAAAAAACCCATGGAACTTTATATGCATGCTAATGGGAATGTTATCACTATGGATGCTTTGAACACCATTGTTGCTAATGCTATGGAAAATTCTAAGCTTGGGGAAGCTGGCTCTGATGAGCATGATCTTTTTAGTACCCCAAGCATTGAGGAGAAAATTTTCTTTTATGATTACAATATGCCTCCTATATATGATGATAGCCACTTTGTTGAATTTGCTCCCACTACAACTAATAAAATTGATTATGCTTACGTGGAGAGTAATAATTTTATGCATGAGACTCATGATAAGAATGCTTTATGTGATAGTTACATTGTTGAGTTTGCTCATGATGCTACTGAAAATTATTATGAGAGAGGAAAATATTGTTGTAGAAATTTTCATGTTACTAAAACACCTCTCTATGTGCTGAAATTTTTGAAGCTACACTTGTTTTATCTTCCTTTGCTTGTTACTTTGCTCTTCATGAACTTGTTTATTTACAAGATTCCTATGCATAGGAAGCATTTTAGACTTAAATGTGTTTTGAATTTGCCTCTTGATGCTCTCTTTTGCTTCAAATACTATTTCTTGCGAGTGCATCATTAAAACTGCTGAGCCCATCTTAATGGCTATAAAGAAAGAACTTCTTGGGAGATAACCCATGTGTTATTTTACTACAGTATTTTTGTTTTATATTTGTGTCTTAGAAGTTGTTTACTACTGTAGCAACCTCTCCTTATCTTAGTTTTATGTTTTGTTGTGCCAAGTAAAGTCTTTGATAGAAAAGTAAGTACTAGATTTGGATTACTGCGCAGTTCCAGATTTCTTTGCTGTCACGAATCTGGGTCTATCTCCCTATAGGTAGCTCAGAAAATTACGCCAATTTACGAGCATGATCCTCAGATATGTACGCAACTTTCATTCAATTTGAGCATTTTCGTTTGAGCAAGTCTGGTGGCCTAATAAAATCCATCTTTACGGACTGTTCTGTTTTGACAGATTCTGTCTTTTATTTCGCATTGCCTCTTTTGCTATGTTGGATGAATTTCTTTGATCCACTAATGTCCAGTAGCTTTATGCAATGTCCAGAAGTGTTAAGAATGATTGTGTCACCTCTGAACATGTGAATTTTTATTATGCACTAACCCTCTAATGAGTTGTTTCGAGTTTGGTGTGGAGGAAGTTTTCAAGGATCAAGAGAGGAGTATGATGCAATATGATCAAGGAGAGTGAAAGCTCTAAGCTTGGGGATGCCCCGGTGGTTCACCCCTGCATATATTAAGAAGACTCAAGCGTCTAAGCTTGGGGATGCCCAGGGCATCCCCTTCTTCATCGACAACATTATCGGGTTCCTCCCACGAAACTATATTTTTATTCGGCCACATCTTATGTACTTTGCTTGGAGCGTCGGTTTGTTTTTGTTTTTTGTTTTGTTTGAATAAAATGGATCCTAGCATTCACTTTATGGGAGAGAGACACGCTCCGCTGTTGCATATGGACAAATATGTCCTTAGGCTCTACTCATACTATTCATGGCGAAGTTCTTCTTCGTTAAATTGTTATATGGTTGGAATTGGAAAATGATACATGTAGTAACTCTAAAATGTCTTGGATAATTTGATACTTGGCAATTGTTGTGCTCATGTTTAAGCTCTTGCATCATATACTTTGCACCCATTAATGAAGAAATACTTAGAGCTTGCTAATTTGGTTTGCATATTTGGTTTCTCTAGAGTCTAGATAACATCTAGTATTGAGTTTTGAACAACAAGGAAGACGGTATGGAGTCTTATAATGTTTACCATATGTCTTTTATGTGAGTTTTGCTTTGTACCGTTCATCCTTGTGTTTGTTTCAAATAACCTTGCTAGCCTAAACCTTGTATCGAGAGGGAATACTTCTCATGCATCCAAAATCCTTGAGCCAACCACTATGCCATTTGTGTCCACCATACCTACCTACTACATGGTATTTATCCGCCATTCCAAAGTAAATTGCTTGAGTGCTACCTTTAAAATTCCATCATTCACCTTTGCAATATATAGCTCATGGGACAAATAGCTTAAAAACTATTGTGGTATTGAATATGTACTTATGCACTTTATCTCTTATTAAGTTGCTTGTTGAGCGATAACCATGTTTACGGGGACGCCATCAACTATTCTTTGTTGGATATCATGTGAGTTGCTATGCATGTCCGTCTTGTCTGAAGCAAGAGAGATCTACCACCTTCATGGTTGGAGCATGCATGTTGTTAGAGAAGAACTTTGGGCCGCTAACTAAAGCCATGATTCATGGTGGAAGTTTCAGTTTGGACATATATCCTCAATCTCATACGAGAATAATAATTGTTGCCACATGCTTATGCATTAAAGAGGAGTCCATTATCTCGTTGTCCATGTTGTCCCGGTATGGATGTCTAAGTTGAGAATAATCAAAAGCGAGAAATCCAAAATGCGAGCTTTCTCCTTAGACCTTTGTACAGGCGGCATGGAGGTACCCCATTGTGACACTTGGTCAAAACATGTGCATTGCAAAGATCCGATAGTCCAAGTTAATTAGGACAAGGTGCGGGCACTATTAGTATACTATGCATGAGACTTGCAACTTGTAAGATATAACTTTCATAACTCATATGCTTTATTACTACCGTTGACAAAATTGTTTCATGTTTTCAAAATAAAAGCTCTAGCACAAATATAGCAATCGATGCTTTCCTCTTTGAAGGACCATTCTCTTTACTTTTATGTTGAGTCAGTTCACCTATTTCTCTCCACCTCAAGAAGCAAACACTTGTGTGAACCGTGCATTGATTTTTACATACTTGCATATTGTACTTGTTATATTACTCTATGTTGACTATTATCCATGAGATATACATGTTACAAGTTGAAAGCAACCGCTGAAACTTAATCTTCCTTTGTGTTGCTTCAATACCTTTACTTTGATTTATTGCTTTATGAGTTAACTCTTATGCAAGACTTATTAATACTTGTCTTGAAGTACTATTCATGGAAAGTCTTTGCTATATGATTCACTTGTTTACTCATGTCATCACCATTGTTTTGATCGCTGCATCCACTACATATGTTTACAAATAGTATGATCAAGGTTATGATGGCATATCACTTCGAAATTATCTTTGTTATCGTTTTACCCGCTCGGGACGAGCAGAACTAAGCTTGGGGATGCTTGATACGTCTCCGACGTATCGATAATTTCTTATGTTCTATGCCATATTATTGATGATACCTACATGTTTTATGCACACTTTATGTCATATTCGTGCATTTTCCGGAACTAACCTATTAACAAGATGCCGAAGTGCCGGTTCTCGTTTTCTCGCTGTTTTTGGTTTCAGAAATCCTAGTAACGAAATATTCTCGGAATTGGACGAAACGAAGACCCGGGGCCCTATTTTTCCACGGAGCTTCCGGAAGACCGAAGAACACACGAAGTGGGGCCACGAGGTGGCCAGGCTATAGGGCGGCGCGGCCCAAGCCCCGGCCGCGCCGACCTATAGTGTGGGCCCCTCGTGACGCCCCTTGACCTGCCCTTCCGCCTACTTAAAGCCTCCGTCGCGAAACCCCTGATGCGAAAAACCACGATACGGAAAACCTTACTGAGACGCCGTCGCCGCCGATCCCATCTCGGGGGATCCTGGAGATCTCCTCCGGCACCCTGCCGGAGAGGGGATTCATCTCCCGGGAGGACTCTACACCGCCATGGTCGCCTCCGGAGTGATGAGTGAGTAGTTCACCCCTGGACTATGGGTCCGTAGCGATAGCTAGATGGTTGTCTTCTCCTCATTGTGCTTCATTGTTGGATCTTGTGAGCTGCCTAACATGATCAAGATCATCTATCCGTAATTCTATATGTTGTGTTTGTCGGGATCCGATGGATAGAGAATACCATGTCATGTTAATTATCAAGTTATTATACATGTGTTGTTTATGATCTTGCATGCTCTCCGTTTCTAGTAGAGGCTCGGCCAAGTTTTTACTTTTAACTCCAAGAGGGAGTACTTATGCTCGATAGTGGGTTCATGCTCGCATTGACACCTGGGACAAGTGACGAAAGTTCTAAGGTTGTGTTGTGTTGTTGCCACTAGGGATAAAACATTGGCGCTATGTCCGAGGATGTAGTTGTTGATTACATTACGCACCATACTTAATGCAATTGTCTCGTTGTTTAGCAACTTAATACCGGAGGGGGTTCGGACGATAACCTCGAAGGTGGACTTTTTAGGCATAGATGCGGCTTGGATGGCGGTCTATGTACTTTGTCGTAATGCCCAATTAAATCTCACTATACTTATCATGTCATGTATGTGCATTGTTATGCCCTCTCTATTTGTCAATTGCCCGACCGTAATTTGTTCAACCAACATGCTTTTATCTTATGGGAGAGACACCTCTAGTGAACTGTGGACCCCGGTCCATTCTTTAATACTGAAATACAAATCTGCTGCAATACTTGTTTTACTATTTTCTCTCGCAAACAATCATCTTCCACACAATACGGTTAATCCTTTGTTACAGCAAGCCGGTGAGATTGACAACCTCACTGTTTCGTTGGGGCAAAGTACTTTGGTTGTGTTGTGCAGGTTCCACGTTGGCGCCGGAATCTCCGGTGTTGCGCCGCACTACATCCCGCCGCCATCAACCTTCAACGTGCTTCTTGGCTCCTCCTGGTTCGATAAACCTTGGTTTCTTTCTGAGGGAAAACTTGCTGCTGTGCGCATCATACCTTCCTCTTGGGGTTGCCCAACGAACGTGTGAAATACACGCCATCACATGCCCATAATTAATCACATGCATCATATATGTGGGAACGCGTACGTACCTTCTTGACCAAAGGGTCTTCATAGACGACGATGAAGAACTCCTCTATGATCAATGGCAGTGTTGACGGTGGTGGTGGCAATGATGATGATCCACTTCCCCTTCCCCTTCCCCTTCCCCTTCCCCTTCCGGTCCGCGTCCGAGACGTGGAAGCCATGGCAATGGATCAAGTGTATGTGAACGAAGAAGAGAGAGGCGGAACCTATTGACACAAGGGATGGCCGTGTGGGTGTTTATAAGGGAGAGATGACCATTGTAGGGGTTTACACAATAAAATAAGGAGGAGGTGAACGTTGGTGGGGGTTTACACAATAAATTAAGGAGGAGATGACTGTTGTGGGGGTTTACACAATAAATTAAGGAGGAGACGACCGTTGTGGGGGTATATATCTCAACAAAATTAAAAAGTAATGCGGACTATCTTGATGGAAATGGAACTTCGTGATATAGTTTATCATTTTACCGTGAAAAATAATGCCTAAAAGAAATGGTAATTTGTGATAGTTTATCATTTACCGTAATGGCTACAACAAATCATTGATGGTTTATCATTTTTTGCGTGAAAAGTAATGGCTACAAGAAATGGGTGATGGTGTATCATTTTTTGCGTGACAAGTAATGGCTACAACAAAATCGGTGATGGTTTATCGTTTTTTGCGTGAAAAGTAATGGCTACAAGAAATGTGTGATGGTGTATCATTTTTTGCGTGAAAAGTAATGTCTACAACAAAATCGGTGATGGTTTATCGTTTTTTTGCGTGAAAAGTAATGGCTACAAGAAATGGGTGATGGTGTATCATTTTGCGTGAAAAGTAATGGCTACAACAAAATCGGTGATGGTTTATCGTTTTTTGCGTGAAAAGTAATGGCTACAAGAAATGGGTGATGGTGTATCATTTTTTGCGTGAAAAGTAATGGCTACAACAAAATCGGTGATGATTTATCGTTTTTTGCGTGAAAAGTAATGGCTACAACAAATCGGTGATGGTGTATCATTTTTTGCGTGAAAAGTAATGGCTACAACAAATCGGTGATGGTTTATCATTTTTTGCGTGAAACGTAATGCCTAAAAAGAGTTTATAATTTAGCTCGTGAAAAATAATGCGAGAAAACCAAACTTTGCGTGAAGCTAACCGACGACGAGAGAGAGAGAGGGTGGTGGCCCCGACCGGAGAGAGAGATAGGGGTTATCCTGCCCGTTAGATCATACGATCAACGGTCGGCGGGCACGATCCGCGTGACATGGGCTAGACCAATCGGGGCAATGTTGGGCGTACGTGAGAGTTTGTGAAGGGAGAGGGCAAAGCCGAGTAGTATCAAGAAACCAAGGGCAAGTGAGTAGTAAACAGACTAAGGGATTCAAATATGAGATTTAAAAAATGGAAAATGCGTGTTTTGTACAATGAAATCCATCTTGGCCTACCTCAAACTATTTGCAATACAAATCTACATGAGTGTGAAAATTATGGCCTCATTCAGACAAAGTATGTTTTGGGGAAAGCTGTTTTGGGTAGGGCTTATTATGGAAAACCATGCACCTTCATAGCTACTAGGTGATTTGAGAAGTGGCAATTTGTGGTGAAACTTGATTTATCTATGATTTATCTATGATTTGAGAAGTGGCAATTTGTGGTAAAGACTCAATGAGTAAGTGCCACTCTTTTTCGGAATTTTTTGCACATTAAATAACTCATTTAACTAGTTAATCCCATTTGTTGACTCTCTCGTTGACCAGCCACTTGAGGGTAAAACTGAGTATATTGCACTAGCCAGTATTAGCACTCAAGGGGAAAACTGAGCACACAAAAAATGCTAGTATATGACTCGAGGGTATACCTGAGTATATCTAAATTTCCAGGGTTAGACCCGAGGACGCGTGTTGCGATGCAGAAGTGGAAGACGTGCCATTGTTGACGCGCGGTGCAGACGTGCAAATAGTGGACGCGTAGGACGCGGGTCGCATTTAGGACGCGTAAGCCCCTCCCTCCCTCCCTCTGCACACAGTCGTCTCATTCTCGCTCACGCACGAAACCACCCCTCTCACGTCCCATCAACTTCTCCAAATCGAAAAAACCCCAACCGCCGTACGCACGCTACCCTGCCGGCGATGGAGAAGAAGAATGCGCCGGCGGTCGTCGCCTCCGAGCCCGTCGCCTCCGCGCCCGTCGCCTCCGAGCCCGTCGCCTCCGCGCCCGTCGCCTCCGAGCCCGTCGCCGCCGAGCCCGTCGCCGCCGAGCGCGTCGCCGCCGAGGGCGGCGCATCCAAGCGCGGCGCCTCCATGAACTGGGCCTCTCTCTCGACTGATGGACCACTTCACAAGATCGGCGAATGCTATCGGCGAACGAGGAGTACGCCGACACCTACTCGCTATGAGGCAAGTCCGTAGAAATTGCCGCTCAGGTTTGCCTCGAGCCCGACGTGCACCCGGATGAATGGATCATGCTAGACCACGCCCTTCCACGCGTCACCGAGTTCACCTTCCTCCAACTCGGCACATCACGCTACGTCACCATAGATCTATCGGAAGTTCATACAAGGTTCAAATTCCTCCATATCTACCTTTTTATTTTCAATCTTAAACATCTTAGTGCTGAATGTTATCTTCATCAATATATTTTAGATACTACTTCGTCGGCTTTTGCCGTGGCGTCATCGTGCTTGCCCGGAAGAACCCGCCGCACAAGATACGGCTGCTGAACCCACTCACAAAGAATTCGAACACTATGTTTGAGGCGCGGATGCCATCTGTTTTTCCGAAATCGTCGCCGTTATCAAATCCCCGACTATGGTCTTCGTTGCCGCACATTACCCGCCGGAAATTGGTTGGGTCGATGAGAGCACTCCAACTAAGGATATAAATGAAGATTGGGGAGAAGGAAGATTTTCGATCAAGAACCATTGTTTGCGTTGCATTACCCCGTTCAATGGTGAACCGTATGCGATAGGCTGCGGACAATTTTGAGATCGGAATAATAGTGTGCACCAATGTACGGTTGCAGCAGCGCGCGAGCACCTTGTCAATATGGAGACACTAATTTCATTTCCAGAACTTGGACGTCAGAAGTTCTACCTTGTGAAGTCGGATGGTGATCTGCCGCTTGTGTTGTTGGTCAGCGAGGCTTTGGCGGGCAAACCATTGGTGTACCGTGTGGACACTCAGAGCCGCTCTCTCCATCCGGTCAGTAACATTGGCAGTAATGCCTTCTTCGTGAATTATATCCGTTGTATCTCCATCGACACCAGAGTGTACCCGACACTTCAACCTGGCAGCATCTACTACACGGATTTGGGTTATATCAGAGAGTACTCTCATGATACAAATGCCTGGGATGAGTGGCCACTACGTGTGGATAGAATAGGACTCTACGGTTTGAGAAATGAACACGAGGCCATACCGTTTGGAGGATGTATTGGCCTCACACTGCGAGACGGAAGGAGTTCAATGAATATTTCCTTGGGGAAATGCACGAATGGAGGGAGGAAGAAATATATGGGGAGGAATGAAGAACAAATTCATTCATCCCGGGGTCCCTATCCTAATCTTCTTGTTGTCCATACATTGCGTGCGTCTTGTATATTTTTCAGTTTAGTTTGTCGTTAGCATTAACAACGTTATTGGCTGCTTTTGGCTGTCTGTATGCAGTTTATGTATTATACTTAGTTTTCTGATTATGCTGTTGTGAATTTATCATATACTAGCTTCTAGATTTGCTGCCATATTGGGCAAAAACGAGGGCCAAAAGGCATAAATAACCCCAGAGATTTGCTACTAGATTTGCTGCCATATTGAAGAAAGACATAAATAGAAGCTTCTCTAGATTTGATACTAATTTAGTGAAAAATACAGGGAGAGAAAGAGGGGAAAAGGTGCTCTTAAAAATGCCAATTTGGGCCGAGAGAGACAAAACCCAGCTCCTGCTCACGTGCAACCAAACGCTTCTCGTCTCGTCCCACGCGGTCCCTTTCTACCAGCCCCACGCGACGCGGCCCCACGCGGCCCCACAGACGACGTGGCGCAACACGTCAGCACAGAACGTCCAAATAGACGGATTCCTTCCGTCTGAGCTCCTTCTGCGGGTTTCAGACATAGGCTTGGGGAAAACTGAGGAAAAACTAAGGTGCTGGGGAAAACTGAGTACAACTAACGAAGCGGGGCACGAAAATAGAAATCCCAAAATAAAAACAAAGGAATTGGCTTTGTGGCCTCCATGATGGAATAGTCAGGCATATGATTCATTAAGAAAAAAAATCCATTTTTCGTCCTTCAACTTTCACACAAGTTCACTTTTGATCCCAAATGTTTCATTTGGTCCAAAAGAGACCCTAAACTTTACCAACTTGTTCAAACGTCTGGTTCTGCTGATTTTTTTGAAAAAAGATACGAAACATAACCAAGCAGTACGAAAACCGCGACCGAGCCAGTTTCAGCCAAAATAAATCCCCAATCCTATGCCTTGAGTAGGTCGCCCCAATTTATCTATCTGCTCGATATCGGCATCCGCCGCTTGTCTGACATCCCGATTGTCCACTACGATGTCTGCCACTAGATCAAGCTGGATGTAATGATGCCCACAACAATCTTCCAACTACTTCTGCGGTTGAACATGGAGATGTGGTTCCTATCGGTCAACCTCACCCTCCCTTTCCGCCCTCTCCCTCGCTTTCTGCCCTCACATACACTAGTGGGTGTGTCCAGCCGGGCGATATGCGAGAGGTTGATGAGTTGCGGCGCTACTAGGATCGTTGCTGCCCTTTACGTGAGAATCGCTGGAGCGGCAGAAAGACGAGGCTGCCAGAGCTGGTTATTTACCATCCTCTTTTTCTTGCTCGTGTCGTGAGTGGGATTCAAGGTTCTGGTCTAGGACTACTTCTTATTGAGGTATGTTCGGATCTGATTTTTTTTTGAACTTTGGTTATCATCTACAGAACAAAATCATAAGAACAAGACATGTGAACGGGTTGGTAAAGTTTAGGGTCCATTTTATACCAAATAAAACATTTAGGACGAAAAGTGAACTCTGCACAAAGTTGAAGGATGAAAAATGGACTTTTTTCATTCATTAATCTTCTCCGTTGGAACTTGAGCAGCTTGTACCCTTGTCGTGGTGCGCGCGACGTGATGATTCACGTGATAGGAAGTAGAGCTGATTCTTCTCCGAACTTGCAACTTACGCACGCAACGTGCTGCTCCAGGACATAGCTACCATCTCCTTCCCGTGATGATGGATGACGTCTCGCTGGTGCTCCGCGTCTCCGTCTGCTCCCGAAGGAATTCAACGCGAGATTTTTCGGCCACGACGGAGCTGCGTGCGCACACGCGTTGCAAACTATTGGATCGCCAAATCTGCTGCCGCCATAAAGTTGTTGTTTCTTGAAGAAGACGAAGATTCTCGCCCGGATGACAAAATCCGGTCGCCGCGATCCCCACGGTCGGCGCCAATTGACGAGGGATCATCTCGCCAATGCCTACATATTGTAGACTTGGGTTTCGGGAGAGAGCGACGATGGAGATTCCGGGAGCGAGATTAGTCACACTACGTACCCAGCTTCGGGTCCCCTCGGTGGAGGATCCCTACGTGCTGCTAGCAATCCAGTATATGATCATATGTATCTGTACATGGTGTCGCTATAGGCGGAGCTATGTTGTCTATCTGGTCTCTCTGCTGGCCTCCTTCTATGGGGTGCCCTGGCTAGCTTTATATGTGCAACCAGCCTAGGGTTTTACAAGAGTCCTAGTCGACTACTTCTTCGGGTTGCCTTGTTGGGCCTTCTCCATATTGGGTCTTCTCCATATTGGGCCGAGCCAGGTATACTAATAATGGGTACCCGAAGGGTATACCCATGTCACTTCCTTTATAGGGAAAAAACTTCAATACTACAATATGTTAATCCGGATCGAAGGTATCAAGTGACCATGTAATAGGTTGCGCGGTAGAACACACTTGGCTACCATTAGTAGTCGCGGGCCTAAAAGGCACACACCATTGGTGTGCTTGTACTGGTAGCGGAGCGGACTAAAAGGCACGCGACTACTAGGTGGGGCCGACTATACTCGGGTCCAGAAAGTACCCACATCGCGTGCTAGTGGGGGCACGCGACTGCTATTTGCATACCAGTTGTGTGTGTCTTTGCCTCGCCCGCTTCCAATATATTGGGCTGACGAGCACGAAACAACCAAAATACTAGTCGCGTTCCCTATTTCAGGCAAGCTGCTACTAACCAGCTTAGTAGTAGCATGCTCTATTTTGGGTACCCTACTACTAGTTCTCAGGATTTACACCCCTAGTGCATCGATATCGTATTTTCAGTTTTGAAAAAAATACAGAAATTGATAGAAAATTCAAAAGATAAATTCCTTGGAGATGGCCATGTGTTCTGTCATCTAGTTTTAAGTAAAATTAACAAACATGAATTTAATATATTATGCAAAATGACGTCATGCTCAGTAAAACGGCTTTTCTGGTTGCCGCCGAAAAAGTTTTTTATATGAAAATGTATCTACGCAAAATTTTACATCCGATTTCAACGGTCTTCGGCGGTTAGCGATTTTTTTGATTCCGAAAAACGGAAAAGGAAAACAGAGTTTTTTTAGGTTTTAGATTCGGCGCAATTTTTATTAAAAAAAATTCACTTTCCCACTACTCCACCCTCTTTCCCTCATCCTCTTCCACTTATCGACCTTCTCCCTTCCTCCTTTTCGACTTCTACAACCTCATTATCTTCCACTTCTCCACCTTCTCCCCTCCTCCTCTTCCACTGATCCACCTTCTCCCTTCCTCCTCTTTCACTTCTCCACCCTCATTATCTTCCACATTTCCACCTTCTCCTCTCCTCCCCTTCTCCACCTTCTTTCCCTCCTTCTCTTTCACTTCTCCACCATCTCCTCTTTGTTGACTATCTCCCCCTGACGATGGCAACCACTGGCCCTCCTCTCCAGTGACGGCGACCACCTCCTCCCGGCAACGACGACCACCTCCTACCCAACGACAGTGACCACCTACTCTCTAGCTACGTCAACCACCTCCTCTCTTGACGACGGCGACCACCTCCTCCCTCGACGACGGCAACCACCTCCTCCCCCGACGACGGCGACCACCTCCTCCCCGATGATGGAAAACCACCTCCTCCCCGACGATGGGCCACCGCCGACGCCCTGCTCTAGCGACCAGCTCCTCTCCTAGATCTCGTCAATGTCATGGACTCGATTGCTTTCTTTTGCTTTTTAGGGTGTTTTGTGAGAATCGTGTGGATAACTCGGTGATGGTCCCATCTTTATTTTAAATTGCAAAACAAAAAAATACATGTAGCGGTGATACATCTCAAATGTATATACTTTTCCAAGCACTTTGCTCAATGAATTACTCCGGAATCTCACCATACTTGGATAAAAACTGCTGAATTTGACGTTGTTTTTAGTAAAGTCTCCATTTTGTCAAGTTTTCGCCGGAAATAAAATCGGGGAAAAATACCATAGAAATTTTTCACCAAAAGAAGGGACTTGGAGCTTTGGACCACGAGAGGGGGGCCACGAGGCCTGAACGAGGCCAGGTGGTGCGCCGTACTTCTTTGGGCGCGCCACCTAGGCCCGTTCGACCCTCGGGCGTCATCTCCCCTCCCCCCCTTCGCGAGGTGCCTTATATACCCTAAAGCCTACCCCTGGAAAGACACGACATTTCGAGAAATAGAGCGCCGCCAAGACCACGATCTTCGTTTTGGGAGTCAGATTGATCATGCTCTCCACCCTGGAGAGAGGTATTTCGAGGGCTTGTTCATCATCACCGCCACCAACGTCATCATCAACCATCATGGACTCACTCTCCATCACCATGAGTGAGTAGTTTGGATGGGTTTTGGATGAGATTGATCATGTAATCCTCCATATGTATTGAGATTTTAGGTGTTTGTCTTGAAGATATTCTTGTATTAGTGTTGGTACACATTTGCTATGCTTGTTACTAGGGCCCAAGTGATATGATTTCAGTATTGAACCTATATTGTTTTATCATATATATGAGGTTGGTATTTATTTGCAAGGTGTATTACTTATTATTATGTTGACCCTGCGAATCCCTGAGGTGAGAGGTGGGGAAAAACAATGGGACGATGTGATAATTCGAGGGTTATGTGCGTTCATGAATCTTAATGCTTTGTTCTGGTCTATTTCTAAAGGGTAGACCTTAACTGCCGAGGTACCACTAGCGGGTCAGGGCCTGCGATTGGTAGGCTATTATGTACTACTGTGTGTATCCTCCTCCTCTTACAACGGCGTATCCGTTGCAGTCATGGGCACCCAACTAGGCCTGGGAGTAGCAGCCATCGACTCGCTCGGCCGTCCCTCCTCCTCTGTAACTGGTGTACCATGTGCCGACGATGGTACCCACCTGGGCGAGAGCGTTGCCGGAGATCGTGGACCTCACCCAGGACGACGACGACGAGCAGTAGATTAGGCCTAGGTTGTTTTGGGTCCGTTTTTCAGTGTTTTTCCTCTTGTTTACCTATATAAACTATGTTCCCTATGAATAAAATTTACAACAAAAAAATGTGTCAGGCCATTGGGCAGACCCCAACCCAAACGTACAAAAACACGACGCGGCCGATTTGTGTCCACGTCCTGACGCAAATGAATTAGAATGTATATGTTTAGGATCCAAAATACGTGAAACCGTTAAAGATAGTCTTAGATAGCGATTTTTCTAAAAATAATATGTTTTTCAATAATCGCCGATCGGCAGACTGGTTTTTGTGTTGGCTACCCAAGCTTCATATCTGGTCGGTTAACAGACGAGTGGCTGACTGTTGACCGACTGAGTTCTACATTTGGAAATTTTTAAAATCATGCATTATTTGTAAAAAAATAAACAAAAATGTATTATTTAAAAAAATCGCGTCTTAGATATGGAAAATTCTTTTGGCATGGCAAAGCCCACATCTGGGTCCTCCGACGGTTGATCCCTTGAGATTGCGCAAGCCACTTTTCTTTCTTTCTTTTGAAGGGGTGCTGCACAAGCGAGCTATTTTCTTGACCGGATGCTGCAGAAGCGAGATGAGAATGAGACGGCACCGAGAATCTCGGCCGGTCCAGGAAGCCGGTCCTACAAGGTAGCGATGTTCTCTAGGCCCATCGAGACCGCGGGCCCCACGGCCTGGCCCGTGTGCGCCTCCCCCTCGCGGCAGCGCGTGCGCCCTTGTCGGCCGGCTCTCCCCCCGACGCTCCACAGGCCACAGCGCCGTTGAAAAGACTACCGCTACTACCAGCTAGCTAGCCTCACTGCCGTCCTGGTACTACTCTACTGGTTTCACTAACCCAAAATTACCGCAATTAAGCACACCTGCTGCTCCTTATTTTAACCTTCATGACCGTGGGGATTCGCAAAAAAGTGTCACGACCTCTGAACTTGACCAGCTAATCCAAGTGGCCACTGCATTAGCCAGTCGAATATTGTATTAAGCTTTGCTTGCTCTCTCGCTCACTCAGACACTCACAGTTCATATTCACCACCTGTTCATCAGACGTTGCTTGATTGCTTTATTGACTCTTGTGTGGCCATCATCAGGGCTCCCAGCGCCCTTTCAACACTTCTTTTCTTGGAACCGCACTCGGCCTAACCTACATGACCTACAAGGCCCTCTGCCTATGGAGTGACATGATGGTTGAAATGGAGGAGAGATAAAAAAGGAACTTTTTGTTTAGTTTCTGCTAACTCCCAATTTGTCTGTCTCGGCACTTTCTTTGCTAATAATTCTAGCAGCTAACGATCCAGTGCCATTAGCATATGTACGTAGGAGTGTATGTAGGAGTGTACCTTAGAGCATCTCCAGCCGCGTCCCCCAAACCGTCCCCCAAACCGCGCCGGATCGAGCGTTTGGGGGACGTGTTTCGTTCGTGCCGCGTTTGGGGGACGTCGCTCCCCAGCCGCGTCCCCCAAACGCCGCCCCCAAACATTTAAAATAATTTTTCTGGCATTTTTATTTCAATTTCCACAAACTAATACATAATTTGGAACGTGGTTTACACGAAAACATGGTTTGGAACATGGTTTTCCACAAACTAATACATAGTTTGAACCATGGTGGACACAAATATAAAATATTGCAAAGAAACTAAACCTAACTAGGCCGTGCATCGAAGGTTTCGTGTGTTCGCTGCTAAGAAAGAACACTCGAGGGCACACCCAGATCACCTAAACTGGAAAATCCAGCGGGAGGATGGTGCCCTTGTTGGTTCTACCGATGAGGCGAACAGGCAGAAACCTCCGTGCACGTATTCGCTGCGAAGAAACAACACTCATTCGGTCGTCCTCCTCGTCGGTGCTCGTCGTCGTCCCCGTCGACGTGGTAGTCCCGGAGGCGGCGCCTCTCGTCGAAGACCTTGACTTTCATGTCCCTGTTGCCGAAGTAGGAGAACACGAGGATGAAGCCGGCTTGGAGGCTGTGGTGGCGCGCGAACTTCTCCCAGCCGATGTTGAGGTATATCTTGTCGCGCGCGTCGTAGATCGCCTTGACGATCCACCGGCAGTAGCCGCACGAATGCTCCCGCAGATGCATCGTGCGCGGGCGTACGCCGCCGACGTACTCGGCGAAGGAGTCCGGCAGCCTCTGGATGCCGCGCGGGTCGCCCTTAAGGACGTGGACGAACTCGAACAGGACGTCCGGCTCCACGTCCATCTCCGACGATGATGAAGGCGGCGGCGTGGAAGGCGACGGCGAGCGTTCAGCTATGCCGCGGCCACGACCACGACCACGACCACGGCCGCGGCCGCGAGGTCCGCCTCTACCAGACATAGCGTCGAGTCTTGTTGAGAGATGGTGGAGGCTAGGGTTTGGGAGAGAGGCGCTAGGGTTTGTGTGTGAGAGGGACGATGAGAGGCGCCCCTTTTATAGGCCGGAGGGAGGCGGAGGAGCGGTGGCGCTCATTAACGCCGGCACGCGAGCTAGGCGCGACGGGACGCGTCGCCGCGCCCTCTGCGGGAACTATACCGTCGGCTGCGCGCCAACAACTTCCGTCGCGAGGTAGGCGACGGTTAGGTTTAAATTAATTGTGCCGCCGACGGGTCGGCCCCGCCACTCCCCGCCTCGCTTTTCGTTGTGTCCGGCGTCCCCGGTGCGTCCCCTGTGGGACGGGGACGGGCTCGGGGCGCCGGACACCGAATGGGGGCGCGCCGGATAAAAAAGGGCTTTAGGGGACGCGGCTGGAATGCTTTTTTTGTCCGGCGCGCCCCAAATCCCTTTGGGGGACGGTTTGGGGGACGCGACTGGAGATGCTCTTAGGTACGATGTGAGGTTCAGAGCTGGAGAACAATGGCTGGAGCTGGACCATTTGCCCGGGGCCTGGCCCTCCTGAGCCACTCTGACCAGAGGGAGTCCTTGACCCAAATCAATGAAATATAGCACGGTCTATGGAAAATATTGATAAATGTACATCCACACTTAATCAATTACAAAGCAATGGAGCATAATGTTTTCTAGCACCTGCATGATCAGGTCAAGGCAGTCAAATACATGTCCTTTGACGACAGCAATAGGCCAGATCTCCAGAATTTTGTACAGTCAATACTCCTATTAACTGGAGTGCAGCGGTGACAACCTATTAACTAACTTGGCCAATGGATCTCATGCCCTAACTCCTTCCACCAATTGTCTGATTACTCCAGCGATCCGCCTTCAAGCCGGTGACTGAAACGAAATTCATAATAAAGCTTGTTTTTATGACTGTTGCCAACGGTATGCATGTAGCAGTGGATCTGGCGGATAGATCTCTCCCTACTGTACCCTACCAGGCAGCATAACTTCGAAATGAAAACGGGCGTTATGGTAAGAACAGGACTGTCTGTTACTACGAACCACAAAGTTTGGTGTTGACATCCTGTACTGCTGTACACACGTCGGTAGAAAAGAATTCTGTATGACGTATTGCTGTCATCCTAAAGCTTCTCCTCACCATCATTTTGGCCCCAAAAAAGCTTCGCATACATCCATCCAGCACGCCCGTTTTCTCTCAGTCAGTGAGCAACGATCTTTTACTCTCGATTTCAGGAATAGTAATTCTCTATCGACAGATCCATGGTGGCATGTGAAATTTAGGTGGTCCGTTCCTTACTCCACCTCCAGTCCTGTCCCCTCTGCCATTCAGCTCAGCTCAGCTGCATGCAGGAGCAGGAGGAAGAAAGATACTCTCTTGTTCGGCATGCCTGCCTGCAATGCGACGCAGGCCTGAATAAAATACTACTGTGAAAGGAATCTTACATCATTCGTGTCTTGTCTCCTCCTGCCTTTTTCTCCAGAGAGGATAGAGAGGAGATGGATGGATGGAGAGGAAGGAAGGAGACGATGCGCTGGGTTGTGTGTATAAAAGGGAAAGCCTGTGGCCTTTGGAACCATACAATGATCAGGAACTGAGAGTGAGAATAGAAAGAGAGGTCGAGTAGTAGCTAGTGGTGGCGGTTAGAGCTCAGGAGGATTCAGTCTTTGAGTCACTTCTCTGACATCCTAATTGATAGGTGAGAAATGAGCTCTCAATCCTTTCTTCTTTCCTTCGATTCGCTTGATCATCAGTCTTTAGTACCCCGTTCAATCATTTTTTAGCCTTTTCAGGCTTTTCTTTTGGCATTCGTTTTGACGTAAGACTGGTTTCAGAATACAGTTACTCCTTTCTTAAAGCCAACTTATACAGATTCTTCTAGCGGCATGCACTGTAGTTCTTCTCATCTTCTCATTCTTGGTTCTAGCTTCTAGGCTCCAATTCTGTGTGTATTCACTGTAACAAAGATTCAGCTCACTTTAAAAAAAAAGTTCATTTCTGTTTGAAAAGATGCAGTACAGTTAGAAACTCTTCAATCAAAGGCTTATCTGCTTCTCCATGCAGGTCCGGAGAGCAAGGTGCAGAACAAGAAAGTAAGAGATCTCCACACCACAATGCCAATGGAGCAAGTCTACGGGCACTGCGACAAAGACACCCTGAAGATGGCCATGCTGAAGCATGAGGAGACATTCAGGCAGCAGGTAAGCTAGAGACCAAAGCTCAAAATGCTTCGAATTTTGCCTAAACGAGCAATGCACTGACCAGCAGCCAGCAATCCCATGATCTCTGACTTTATTAATCGCAGGTTCACGACCTCCATCGCCTTTACAGAATCCAGAAGCTTCTGATGCGAAACCTCAAGAGGGAGATCAAGAGCCAGCAGAGCAACTTGTCCGCCTCCCCCAACGGCTCCGGCGGCGCCGAGAACAACTGCGGCCACAGAGCGGCCTTGCTCGACGTGTGCTCCTACGAGCAGCAGTGGCCAGGCGCCGCCGCCACCACACGCCGCGGCAGCCACGCGGCTGCGACGCCACGCGCCGCGCAGCGTGCCGTGGAGGTCGAGTATGCCGCGCAGCTGAGCCCGGAGGCGACCGACGACGAGGAGGCGGAGTTGGAGCTCACGCTCGCCGTGGGCAACGGCGCCGCCAAGAAGCGGTACAGCAACGAGCACTGCTCCCCCGGGCAGAGCTTCTCGTCGTCGTCGACAGAGTCTGACACGCTCGTCGGCAGCCGGGAGTGGCAGCACCAGCAGCTGGTCTGCAGCGGCGCCGGCCTGCCGTACCACAAACGGAGGCCGGCAGGGTTCGACGTGGTGCAGGTGGCGGAGGACGGCGCGGTGCAGCAGCCTTCGCCCCTGCTGTTCCACTGGCTCAGCCTCCGGATGGCATGAAGGGAAAACGACCGGCCGGCGCATGCACGTACCGTCTACGTCTGTCTCGTTGCTAGTGGCAGACAGTTTGACTTCCTGTTTGCTGAGTTGTACTAGGAGTACGTACTATGTTTATTTGCTTCCAGCTTAGTCAAATGGATCAAGCTAATCCACAAATAATTAACTTCTTGTTGAGGAGAATGTAAGTCACTTTGTAGAAGCAGAGAGGAGAATGTACGTAGGAGCTTTTTCAGGTGAAGCTAAGCATGATTAGCACTCGGTGCAGCTTTGGTTTTCTTATCAGCTTTTGTAAACACTAGATGACCTGTTGCGCTATCGCGCAAATGGCGGGATTTAATCAAAATTTGAACCATAAATTTTGGCTTATTTTGATACCGGAGCCTCAGAGGGTAGGAGTGGGGCGAGTTATAACATCATCCGTTGGAGTGAGTTCGAGAAAATGTCCTCGATGATCCCTCCACCTTCCTTTGGCTACTCCCTTTGCTCCCATGCCACGGCTCCTTCTGCTCGTCATATGTTCCGTTACGCTATCGCGTAAATGGCAAAATTTAATCAAAATTTGAACCAGATGTTTGGCTTATTTTGATACCAGAGGTTCGGAGTGGAGCTGCCGTCATCGTAGCGGTAAAGGGAGGGCATTCAGGTTGGGTGGCCATCAAAGGGAGCTATAGCAATATCCGATGGCGAGAAAATGTCCTTGCCGGTACATCCACCTTCCTTTGGATGCCCCCTTTGATCCCATGCGACCGCTCCTTCTGCCCCTCACACGTCCTCCTTTTCCTCTTCTGGCTCCTTAGACTCACTTGGCATCTGACGCTGCAGCCATCCTCAGTTGAATTTATGTTAATTGTACAACATTTAAGACCTCTATAAATCGATGGTAGAATTATCTCTGCATGGTATCTTAATCTATGGAATTGTAAGAATACAACAAAGGTATTGAAGCTGAAAGGTAAGTAAGATATAGCAAATCGGTTAGTGGGTAAATCGAGTACATATGACCTACTCTAGATAATAAATTGAACCTCATTTTTATTTTTGTTGTCTTGTTCAACTTCCAAGAACCATAATAATTGCTCTGTGAATACCACTACCACCAACAACAAGTGGTCTTCGGCAGTTTTTGAGACTGGTGCTTTCATTCTCACAAAGATCTCGAGATTCATCGATAATTCAGACAAAACACAGCTGCACCGCCGATAATGCACGACATATCAAAACAGATTAACAAATGTGTAATGCTCAGGGTAGTAATAATAATGTAGAAAAAGCACCACCAAAAAGAAAGAAAAAAGTACAAAAAGGAAAACCTCCCCGAGCAAGATATGAAATGCAGAAATAAGCCTCTCACTAAGTTAAACAACAGATATAGCACTGCAGTTTCAACCTGGCTACATGCTACTATAAAAATAATCTAGGGAACAACGAACAGATGTGATCAGCTAGGTCTAGCTTACGCTACTTGCAGCTCATTTCGATTTCCCTTGTCTGAGAAGGTTAGAGCATCTCCACTCGTCTCCTCGAATAGGCCCCCGGCTGGCTATTTTTCAATCCGAACGGCGAAAAATGGCCCAGCCGCGCCCCCGGTTCCTCGTTTTTCCCCGGATTTGGGCCTTCATCCATCCGGCGAGCCCACGCCAACCCCGGCCTACCGGGGCGCGCTCGGGGAGTCCGGACAAAGCGAAAGCGCGCGAAACGCCGAGAAATCTCTCCCGCGCTTTCGCTTCGGCTTCGCCGCAGAGGTGGACCCGGCCGGTCAGCGGCACACGCATCGTCTTCCGCGCGCAGTAAAGGCTGTCGCCGGTCAACTCGCCGCGGACGCATAGCATCCACGCGGCATTAAATCGCCGGGTCCAGCCCCGCCTAAATAATCCACGCTCGCCGCGACGCATAGCACCACTCTTCCCTCGACGAGATCGATGGCGTTCAACGAGCAAGACGGCGCGGCCAACAACGGCTTTCCCCGCCGGTCGCTCCACGCGTGGGAGGGACCCCTCCTCTACCAGGCGGGGTACCCCTGCTCGCCGGACACGAGGCCTCCCAGCGGCGGGTGGCGGCTAAGTGCGGGCGGCGTGCCAATCCCGCCGCTGCCCCAGGGACACGCCCTCAACGCCACCATCGAGGAGGTCCGACTGACATTGTCGGACCAGGAGCGCGCCGAGCCACAGTTCCACCCCGACAACTACACGGCGTGGAACTCGTATTTCCTGCGGTGGTGGGAGCGGGAGCTCGCCTCCTACGACAGCCCGCCGCCTCCGCCTCCGCGCAACAACTCCGCGGGGCGCCGGCGTTGGTGGAGCGCGCCGGGCCGGACGCTCGACGCCGTCCTCGAGCACATCGAGGGCGGCAACGCGCCAGTTCTGATGATGCCCCCGCTGTCGAGGGCATCGGCCAGCCGCCGCCGGGGAAGCAGCTGGCAGCCACGGCGCATGGCTGACAGCTCCTCGTCGTCCGGTTCGGCGTCGAGGTCGACGCCGATCTCCAGGTCGGCGCCATCATGGGTGCCGGTGAAAACGGAGCCGCTTTCCCCGCCGAGCAACTGTGCGCGCAGTGGCGGCGGGATCGTCATCCGCGAGCCGTCGACGCCACGCGGACGCCTCCGACCCAAGCGCGAACCAGGCACCTCCGGCGAGCGGAAGCGCAAGCCGGTGAAGGTGGAGGAGGTCCACGACGCCGAGGATGCCGCAATCCTCGAGGCCGTCATGGCGAGGTCCCTCCAGGACCTCATCCCCGTCGACAACGCCATGCCCCTCGACCAGGCAAGCAGTGGGAGAAGGAGGAGGCGGAGCGGCAGGCTCGGCTCCTCGAGGAGGTCGCTCGCTACCGCCGGCCTGCGACTCGTCCATCTGGTGCCCCCGTCCCCGTCATCGACCTCGAGGCGGAGTTCGACGACGACTGGTACAAGCCCTCGCCGTCCCCGCCGCACCAAAATCGCCCCATTCACCATCAACCTCCTTGATATGTACACTTTTTTCCATCTGAATATAGGTGGATATTGAGGAGAAGATGAGTGCAAATAGGAGACACAAACAAAACCAGGTAAGATACATAGCAGAACCAAATAAGCGAGTCGCCTGAAGAAATGAAAGACAACTATTCACCATGATTCTCCTCTAGTTCCCCCATATTCTTTTCCTCCCCGAATATTTAGGAAAAAAGCACACGGATGTTTTGAAAAAAGAACAATTAGTAATTACAAATCAGAGTATTGGGACAATCAACAAATCAGAGTGATGGAGGATGCAAGAAAAAGAAAGGAATGAAGTTGTTCATCTTGTCCAGAACACAAGAATGGAACCATTAGATATTTTTTTCTGTATAAATGGCCAGAACAAATTATCGTGGTAGCTTTGTGACTTCTATCTCACATTAAAAGAAATTGTCAGTCTGAGTGAGCATCATGAGAATTTCTCATCCAAGAGGCTGATACTATCTATCCCTTTTTACTTCCTATCCCTTCCAGCCACACGTAGCAATAGCGACAAGTGTTGCCTTCAACATAAGCAATTTTAGAGCATCTCCAGTCGCGTCCCCCAAAGCGTCCCCCAAAGCCCATTTTTGTCCGGCGCGGCCCGATACGGTGTCCGGCGCCCCGAGCCCGTCCCCGTCCCACAGGGGACGCTCCGGGGACGCCGGACACAACGAAAAGCGAGGCGGGCTCCCACATGTCGGCGACTATTTGCATAAACCGTTGGTTCGCGCCTCTTTTCTCGTCGCTCCTTCCTTCTCGCGCCTCCCACCCCACCGCCGCCGCTGGATTTCCCGGCCATTTGGGCGTCTGATCTGTGCTGCGAGTCGGCACCGTTGTCGCGGCTGGGGCTCCCGCCGGTCGTGCCGCCGCCGCGTCGCCAGCGCCTCCCAGAACGCGCCGTCAAATCCGCCCCACCTCCGCGCACAGAAGGTACTCGACGACTTGCCAGGTAGGCGCGATTGGTCGCTGTTTGTTGCGTCGTCTGCCTCGGCGCAATTTTAACCATTGATTTTGCTTTCGCCATGGACAGCGACGATGAGATGGTTGCCCTGCTGCTGGAGGACGAGAAAGCGTTCGACGACGACCTGCGGGAGCATTTGCTGATCATCGCGTCCCTCCAGGACATGCTTGACGCTGAGGCGGAGAAGAGGAAGAGGCCGCGCCGCGGAGGATCAAGGCCGGGAAGAAGGAAGTCGAAGCCCCGGCAGAGGATGGAGGGGCATGCCATGCTGCACAACGACTACTTCGCCGACGGGGCAACACATGCCGACAATTTTCGGCGCCGGTACAGGATGAGCAAGGGCCTGTTCATGAATATCCTCCATGGCGTTCGAGAGTTCGACCCCTACTTCAAGCTCAAGGTCGACGCTGTAGGCGTTCTCGGGTTCTCATCCATTCAGAAGTGCACCGCCGCCATGAGGATGCTTGCATACGGAGCACCTGCCGATACACAGGACGACTACCTTCGCATGAGTGAGTCTACTGCCATTGAGTGCATGTACAAGTTTTGCCGAGCTGTGGTGGGAAAGTTTGGCAAATACTACTTGAGAGGGCCAAGTGAGGAAGAGACTGCAAGGATCATGGCACAAAATGCTGCTAGAGGATTTCCTGGAATGCTTGGAAGCATCGATTGCATGCACTGGGCATGGAAGAACTGCCCGTTTGCTTGGCAAGGTATATACAAAGGGCGTCATGGATATTGCAGTGTGGTGCTTGAAGGCTGTGGCAGATTATGACATGTGGATTTGGCATTCTTTCTTTGGCATGGCGGGATTACACAATGACATCAACGTGTTGCGGCGGTCTCCGGTGTTCGACAGGACTAGTGGAAGGGCATGCTCCACCATGCAACTATGAGATCAATGGCCACCAATATACCAAAGGCTATTATCTAGCCGATGGTATATATCCAAAATGGGCCACTTTTGTCAAAACAATCTCGAATCCATCAGGTCCGAAGAATTCTCACTTTGCTACACGACAGGAGGCTTGCAGGAAGGATGTCGAGCGGGCATTTGGTGTGCTTCAAGCACAATTGCCATTGTCCGGTACCCTGCTCTAAGCTGGTCTCACGACCAAATGTGGGAGGTGATGCAAGCTTGTGTGATCATGCACAACATGATCATCGAGGATGACCGCAAGAATCATGTTAGATCACATGTTGGTCCCTATGAGTGTCAAGGCCCTCTCGCGGAGGTTGATCATGAGTTGCCTGCGGATTTTGCTGATTTTCTCGCCATGCACGCAGAGATCCGTGACAGCAATGTGCATGAGCAACTTCAAGCTGATCTCGTTGAGCATTTGTGGAGGATCAAAGGAAATACCGTGGCACCTTGATGTATCATCTAGCCCTTTTTATTATATTTGATTACTTGTTTTATTGTTTGTTATAATTTAATTTGAAAACAATCCTCGAAAACATTTTTTTTCATATGCTACATTTGATATAAATGGTTTATGTGTTAAAAAAATTATTTTAAATGTTTGGGGGACGCGGCTGGGGAGCGACGTCCCCCAAACGCGGCACGAACAAAACACGTCCCCCAAACGCTCAATCCGGCGCGGTTTGGGGGACGGTTTGGGGGACGCGGCTGGAGATGCTCTTATATGCCTCAAGCAGGCCTAGAATGGCACACTCAGAAATAGTATAAAGATAAGAAATGAAAGATTATAAAGACTTATATAATGCTAATGTAACCAACAATTAGTGTACCATATTTATGTGCCTAAACTAAATACCAAATTATAGATGGCAAATTCACCCTCCTCCAAGGCTCCAACACAAGAGTTCTAGCAAGTAATGGTCACCTCCTTCCTCCAAATCACCTTCATATGACTCTTCTTTTTGCTCAAATCCATGACAAACCCGCAAAAACAGCGACAAATCATCATCAACATCAAGAGTTTTAATGAGCTGAATAATAGACTGGCCAAATCGATTCATAACTCTAGATATGCATATATGGAGAATGTGGCCAGAAAAAATAAGCCAATACACATCCAAAAATAAATATGCAGATTCAGGTCCAAGCATGAGAAACACCTGTCACAGAGACTCCCAGTTTTCTATTCCTCATCCAGCCAACCAGTGTTCTAGGTCGAGGGGAAGAGGGGGAAAGAGCAAAGACGAGATTGAGGGTAGAGAGAGCACGGGCTGAGAGAGAGAGAGGGAGAATGGGAGGAGCTCCCTTTGGCGTATGAACTGTGCCCGCCGTCGCTGCTCGTTGCTTACCGCCGCAGACACGCTCGATTTCTCATTGGGCTCCTCTTTCTCAGAACATATGCACGGGATTTTGATATAGATAAGAAGGTGCCGTACAGCGCCTAGCTTGGCCGTGGCCGAGGCTTCCCTCCTCTGTCGTCGGGCCTACACCACCTGCTTTCTGTCACCGAGCCGCCGTCCATGGATCTCACGGAGCAGCGCCATCACGCAGACCGCGCCCGCCCCATCGCACGAATGGCCCAATCGTGGACATAGATAAAGCGAGAGAGGGATAGGGAAGATGCGTTGAGAGGAAGAGGGGGACTTACTCGTCGAGAAGTAAGTCGGCGCTGAATCCGTGCTCCTCCACCTCTGTCCCAGCGCCGCCCCTCGCTGCTCCTCCACCTATGGCGCTTGGTACAACGAGGGGAGAGGCGCAACAGCAGCGGCTTGGGCTCAGTATGGCTTGGCCGGTCATTTCGCAACCGAGCGTCGCCAAGAAGGGAAAAATCTGTGGAAGCACAAATACCTGCATGGCTTCAATTTGCCTTAAGAGTGGCCTTGTCGACTCGGGAACTTGTGTAACCAGTTCATTATACCGAAGTTCACCGGCACGAAGTATTGAAAAATGAAAGGAAATGACAAGCTGGTCCATGACTAATTTTACTCGTAGTGCCGACTAAACCGAAAAAGCTACGCTCACCTGATACCGCTTTTGAAGATCATCATGATCCCTTTTTAACCGTTCTTCCCCGAAAGCAGCCCGAAATGCCCCAGTTTTTATCAACAAAGCAATATAAAAGATTTCATGACATTATAGATCAACAAAATAATCTTTTAGATAAAAGTTTTAATCAACAAAGCAACATAGATTACAGTTAGATCACCACAATCTACAGACTAAATGTCCCGGGGGTATTGAATTATTGATGCACAGTAGATGCATATTTTCATGGCTTACCTCCTGTTCTTGTCTGGTAAGAGCATTCCTCAACTCCTCGATTGTATTAATCAGCATATTTTCTTTTTCGCAGGCTTCTCTTAAGCGGCTCTCAAGCTAAACTTTGGCTTCTGTGTTGACTCTTGATTCAGCTAATGCTTCGGCCTCTTTTGCTGTATTAAGAGCATTTGTGTAGAACTCCTTCTGAGCTGCAAGTTCAGTTTGATTTCTTTCGATTGTTTCTTGTAGCAACTTCTCTGTTGCCGCCTTATCTCTTTTAATACTCTCAACCTTTGTCTCCTCAACCTGCAAAGTCAAAATTAAGTGCATGGGTTCATTTTAAGCCCCGAGCAAATAAAAACCGACGAATAGAGCAAAAGTGCTTCCTTCAGGAAGCCAAAGTAGCTCCACTATTCTCAATGAGCAATTTTTCGGAGCTATCCATCCAACAAGTAATTAAGGAAAAAAGCTTGTCCGGTTGAACGAAATCGTGAACTTTAAGCAAGCTGTAGAGGTTACGCATACTACTGTTTAAAAGGAACAACTCAGCACAATGTGTTCACACATGATCAAAAGAGAGACGAACAAACCACCCAAATATGGGTGCAAATTTGGTTTTGTATCATGCAAGCAGCAAAAGCAAATATTTAATGTGTGTCATTAAAGCAGATAAGAAACAATTTAGTACAGATGAATTAATTAATTATTAAAAGTCCAGTTCATTCCTTTGCTGTCTTTTTAACATATTTGCTCTCTTTTACCTGGATCTTTGAGTTCAGCCGTTGCTTTTCTTCTTCAAACTCACGAATCTAGCTTCAACCAAAAAAAAGACAGCAAACTTGATTAGTTTCAAAAACTGGCATTTCATAAGAGTGTGGTGATAGAGTTATACTCCATGCCTGTGCTCTCAGTTTTCGTATAGTAGCTTCTTGAGCAGCTTGTTTTTTCGATAGCTCTTCGCATGTTTCATTGGTAAACATAAGATGTTAGTGTTAGAAAAGCCAAAATTATCACATGGTGGTGTAGTGTATGTGGAATAAAGTAGATAAGGAATGAATATCTTCAAACTTACATACACATCAGGTCCATGTGTATATGCCTATTGCCTAGTAGCTTACCGTTGACAGCAAGATCAGAGTGTTACAGTGGAAAGCAAAAGGACTATAGCTCCAATTAAAGCAGTAAAGGACTCAACCAACGCATGTTAAGGGCATACAAATTTCAAATGCCACAATAAACTGCAGATGAGAGACTCATATCAAACCGATAAATATGACTCTCGCCTGCAGGATATGTTTGAAAAGTTTACGTTGTCATTAGTATCTATGTTCTTTAAGCCATTACATCTTTCCTAACGTCGCTAATATGTACATCTCGGTAAATGATCATTGGAGTCAGCAATGACTGTCACTGACAAAGGCTGCTCAACATGGTGCAACATACCGTATGGCAACATTAATTCTTGAAATGGTCACATGACAATATTTCAAATGATAGAACAGGTAATTTTGTATTCTCAACATTATAACAGAATAATTTAATTAATGCAGTATCAAAAAGAAAAAATTGCATACCTTCAGCCATGACCTGAGTGATAATCTCGTCCTTTTCTTTCAAAAGAGCAGCAGCGTCACTTTTCTTATTTGAGGGTGCCTCCCGCAAGAAACCAGTCCAAGCACACTTGCAATACCCATCAAGCCTACCATCGAGTATGGACTCCACTGCACAAGGAAAACATCAATGGTCACCAATAATGCAAAGCAACAGGTAAGCCCATCATAAGCGAAAAGAAATTTCAGATATGAAATGGCAAGAAAGTAATTTAAATTAATCACATGGCAAGCATATTCAGGAGAGTCACCTGGAGATACTCGTATTTCCGCACAGCTGACGGACACTAAATGATTCTGCATTTTATTAGCAGCAGCAAACACACGATTTTCCTGGAGTTGCCGTTGCTTTAGCTGAAAAAACAACAATAATGTCTATGTTATATATCAAACAAAATGGAACATAACTACAATTTCAGGTTTACTGTGATAGTAGTGCAAATGGAACAGAATTGACAAGAATCCTATGGACCACTACATACTCATACTTATTCTCAAATTGAGTGGACTACAAAGAGGCAAACCTGGCATATTATCTCACTGCATCATAAGCAAATATTTAAACTGCATTATCAAAATAAAGAAGTCAGCATACATATAACAAAAGACACCCTATCACAAGAGAATAGAAAAGAATTGAGACCTAACATTTAATTATCCAGGCCTAAGAGCATGGAGTTTAAAGTAAATGTTATATAGCTCGCACTGGCAAATTCAGACAATGTCGACTAACCATTAATATATCCTACTTGCTGACATGTGCATAACAAAAGGAACCCTATCACAAGAGAATAGAAAACCGAGTGCATCCATTACTTGAAAGAACCCTATTATTTACATGAGCTGCAGTATAAGAACCCTATCAAGATTGAATTACTATCCAGAACAATCTCTTCAAGTGCAATCGGAATACTTTTAAAGTATTCTCAAACATCTGGTCAATATTTGGGATATTAGGAAATGAATAGAACCATCACATCACTAACCATGACAAAGAAAGAAAAGAGGAGGTGCGGACTCACCTCCGAGCAACAACACAAAGGGAAAGGATAATGGGTAGAAGTGAGGCCTCTCAAACTATCAAATTTGTAGATAAACCACTATCCATCATAAAAACTCCAACAAAAAAGGGATCCCTCGATTCTGGAATCACGTAGAGCCAAAATAAGTTTCTTAATTTTGATTTATAGCTTGCAAGGGCATCTTTTTTCTCACATTTTATCAGATGTATACGGAACACTCCAAACCTTATAGAGTACCTGGTTTTATATACATCTGATAAAATGGAAGTACCTGTGTTTCATCAAATGGCAGTGGGCATTAGAAATGTCCCTGTGCTACTGGTCACCTTTCATCAAATAAAAAAATCCGCTGCGAAATTTTGCACCAAGGTAAATAACTTTCAATGTAAAACTAACTCAAATAGTCACAGAACCCGTCGTAATAACATACTTTATTTTATAGGGATAAATCTTCTTCTAGTAATTGTTTCACAAAAATAGAATGCAGAAAAAACTTGAATAGAACAGAACCATCTCTCTTTCTTTGGTTAGTTAGTAGTAACCTCACCCTGAATACTGAAGTAATACATCTAGAATGCACGAGGAAACATGCATTTTTGTTGGTTTCCCCATCATTATGCACAAACGTTAGCCCACAAAAAGAATATAAGGCAACAATAAGTGAACACAAGAACATCGCCTGTTATCTCTCGGAGCATTGACCCTCTTTGCAGTGTCGGAGGTATTCGTGCTCATGAGAACATGTGTCGATTCAGAATCACCGACATTCTGACCTATAACATCTGCAAAAAGAAGACCGTGAGGTTATATCCAATCGGAAAATAAGGGTTGACATGAGTACTGCACAATAAGGGTGAGAAGATTAGTCATTTAATCTAAGAGCCGACTTGACCCAGCACAAACAACTCTGGCATAGATCCTGAAACAAAGCATCATCTCGTAAAGTTTTGATATCTTAAATGGATAAACATGGAGGGATATTCTACAACCTATTATTTGGGGGCACAAAGGTAGTAGTTACTAATTCATCTTCCAATCAGGTTTGTAAGCATGAATGAACTTAGTTTATTTATTCCATCTTATCTCACACAACACACTAAGAAATAGATACTTAGAAGAAAACAACATTAAATATGTCAGCAAATAATCTCCAAAAACCTACTTGACAAGGTAGTTGTGAAGAATTGTATCATACTCAACCTACTACCCTATTCGGTACGAACCTTCTCTGTGGACCTCATAGCTGATGAATACACTATGTTAGTCTATTTCAAGGGCCTTAGCAGAAAACCAAGCCGGTCCAAACCCACCCACATGGCCACATCAGCAAAAACCTGAAAAATGGAATAGTATCATACAAGGTACTTATCTTGTGACAGATCAAAATGTCATCTTGTAGCAGATTGGATCAGATAATATACAGTAAGGGCGACAAACAAACATACTGTCCCATTACAGCCATTTCAATGTGTGTAATTAAACTTGCCAAGCTCAAACTTTAGCTACACAAAATTGTAAAGATTGAACCCACCTTTCTGCCAGATTTATTAATACCAGAAGGCACCTCCAATTCTTCTGTTACCACATCATCAATGGAATTTCCAGCCTTTTTATTCTTCACTCTATCAGACTTCCAGTGGCCAACATGACCAGCTTCTACCTGAATCCATGGAAGCGGTGGACATGGGAAGGTAGCTTGGGAAAGAACTGTGAAATGCACATGACAGGACATGATTTAGAGACCCCATTGGCATTGCAGGAACACATATATACAAAGATACGTAAACTCAGATGTACTAACTCATAAGCCTCACGGGTCTGCCCAAAGTACACTGTTTTCCCCCTGAGAGAACACCACGACTGATCAAAAAGCTCAAAGACCTTCTTGCTCGGCTGATGGATCGACACGATCACTGTTCGACTGTCCCTCACCACTCCATGCAGCGTCTGCACCACGTAGAACATTGAAGCACTGCACAGTGTTGCGATACATTAGTTAGTACTTTAGCACATGGTAGCTACTGAAACTGATATAATCACATAGAACCATAAAAAAGTCAATTTCTTCTAAAAATTGTATCGTGATTGCTGAACCGGATAGAGAACAAATTGTGTACATATATGATATTCACATTCCAATTATCTTACTTGCACGATCTAGTAGTAGAACAAATTGTGTACATATATGATATTCACATTCCAATTATCTTACTTGCACGATCTAGTAGTACAGGAAAAATCATTTCAGACAACTGAACTTAAAATGTATGACTGTAATTGGGAAGATACATCCAAGCAATTTACAAGAATATGAACAGAAGTGCCCCTCAAGATAGCATATGATTTCTTCACCATTACCTAATTCATCAATTCAGTACTATTAATCTTACATGACTTCCAACATAATTCATTTGGAACCACCAAAGCTAACATAAAGCATGTACAATGGCTCCTGAATAGTGTACAACCTGGAAAGGAAACCAATTTAGGCAGATGCACCATGAGAATTTCAAAAAAGCAGTCCATATTGTATACAACACAGATCAACGGAATATACACAAAGAAATAATTAATCTAGAATATACTGAAACAGACCTAAGCAGTGCTAGAATAAAAAATAACATAAAATGCAGGAACAAACTTGATTGTATCGAGAAATAACCTTGTTATGATGTCCTTCAGTAGAAGCTACTTACCAACTAAGAATGCTTCATACACAAAACCTCGCCGACCTGCACAACAAGGTACTAATCAACCTAATAATGTCCCAAAATTACTGAATCCAGATCTGCATAACAAAGAACCAAACCAAATGAAGAAGACCCACTGAGAAAGAGGAGGAAGACAGGGGAGGCAGCCAAGGTCTAGGTAGAGTCCCACATCCTGCAGCGGCATATCCATGTATTAGGCACCTAAGATCTACAACATGTTCAAGGACCCACAGAAGACTATGAGGATGGATTCCTTTTTTCTGCGGGAAATGAGGATGGATTCCTTACCATGTGCACCTCATGGCCATTCACCGGATTCCTAGATCTTGTGCAGAAGACGGCGGACAACGGCGAGTAAGGGCATGGCTGAGGGAGCGCGGCTGCCACTGGTCGGCCTGCCCCCAGCACCCCCTTACCCAACGCCACCCAAAGAGCCGCTCGTCGCTGCTCCTCCACCAGCGAGGAGCAGCGCCGCCCCTCGCTGCTCCTCCACCTCCGATGCTGGGTAGGTAGAGGGAGAGAGAAGGCGGCTCGGGATCTCGGCGCTGCCTTCCATCGCCGCTGCCGCGTCTAGGCATCCCATCGCTCGGTGCGCGCTGCAGGCCGCCGCCGCGGCGCAAGGCGGTGCGCCAACTTTGACCGTGGATTGGGCAGGAGGAGAGGAGGGGGCAAACGAGAGGAGAAGGAGGCGGCTCGGGGATCGGGGGAGGAGGAAGGAGGCGGCCGATTGGGGGACGGGAGTTGCTCGCGATGCCTAGGTTTTCACCGTGGTGGATAGAAATCACGTACGCTGAGAGGAGCAGCCCTCTACTCTCAACCACACGACCCCACGTATGGGAGGGCCTACTTGTCATAGACTTTTCAGCGCTGAGCGAACGTGAAAGAGACATTCAACAATCGGACGGCTGCGAGTGAAAAGCGGGATTGGAGTGGGTAGATCGGACGACCACGATGGTTTTGCCCCTTTTGAAGCCTCACTGGAGCCGGGTCATCTTGGAACATTTATAGGAGAAATTCTCTTCACATGTTTTCTACGATTCATCGGTAAGACAAGTTTTGCAAATAGACACTCCTTCATGGTATGTGAATGTTGGAAGGCACCCAAGGATTCGGTTAGCCATGGCTTGTGTAAGCAAAAGGTTGGGAGGAGTGTCAACCATAAATAAAACTAAAATACATGTGTAAACAAAGAGAAGAGGGATGTGATGCGTGTAGTTGACACGTCGGGTGGAACCCCAAGAGGAAGGTGTGATGCGCACGGCGGCAAGTTTTCCCTCGATAAGAAACCAAGGTTTATCGAACCGGGAGGAGCCAAGAAGCACGTTGAAGGTTGATGGCGGCGGGATGTAGTGCGGCGCAACACCGAAGATTCCGGCGCCAACGTGGAACACTGCACAACACAACCAAAGTACTTTGCCCCAACGAAACGAGTGAGGTTGTCAATCTCACCGAGCTTACTGTAACAAAGGATTAACCGTATTGTGTGGAAGATGATTGTTTGCGAAGAAAACGGTAAAAACAAGTATTGCAGCAGATTTGTATTTCGGTATAAAAGAATGGACCGGGGTCCACGGTTCACTAGAGGTGTCTCTCCCATAAGATAAAAGCATGTTGGGTGAACAAATTACGGTCGGGCAATTGACAAATAGAGAGGGCATAACAATGCACATACATGTCATGATAAGTATAGTGAGATTTAATTGGGCATTACGACAAAGTACATAGACCGCCATCCAGCTGCATCTATGCCTAAAAAGTCCACCTTCGGGTTATCATCCGAACCCCTTCCGGTATTAAGTTGCAAAACAACGGACAATTGCATTAAGTATGGTGCGTAATGTAATCAATAACTACATCCTCGGACATAGCATCAATGTTTTATCCCTAGTGGCAACAACACATCCACAACCTTAGAACTTTCGTCCTCTGTCCCAGGTGTCAATGCGAGGCATGAACCCACTATCGAGCATAAATACTCCCTCTTGGAGTTAAGAGCAAAAACTTGGCCGAGCCTCTACTAATAACGGAGAGCATGCAAGATCATAAACAACACATATGTAATAACTTGATAATTAACATAACATGGTATTCTCTATCCATCGGATCCCGACAAACACAACATATAGTATTACGGATAGATGATCTTGATCATGTTAGGCAGCTCACAAGATCCAACAATGAAGCACAATGAGGAGAAGACAACCATCTAGCTGCTGCTATGGACCCATAGTCCGGGGGTGAACTACTCACTCATCACTCCGGAGGCGACCATGGCGGTGAAGAGTCCTCCGGGAGATGAATCCCCTCTCCGGCGAGGGTGCCGGAGGAGATCTCCAGAATCCCCGAGATGGGATTGGCGGCGGCGGCGTCTCGGAAGGTTTTCCGTATCGTGGTTCTTCGCATCGGGGGTTTCGCGACGGAGGCTTTAAGTAGGCGGAAGGGCGAGTCGGGGGGCGACACGAGGGCCCACACCACGGGTCGGCGCGGGCCCGGCCTAGGCCGCGCCGCCTATGGTGTCGGCCACCTCGTGGCCCCACTTCGTACTCTCCTTCGGTCTTACGGAAGCTTCGTGGCAAAATAGGACCACTGGGTCGTTGATTTCGTCCAATTCAGAGAATATTTCGTTACTAGGATTTACTGAAACCAAAAACAGCGAGAAAACAGCAAGCGGCTCTTCGGCATCTTGTTAATAGGTTAGTTCCGAGAAAATGCACGAATATGACATAAAGTGTGCATAAAACATGTAGATATCATCAATAATATGGCATGGAACATAAGAAATTATCGATACGTCGGAGACGTATCAAGCATCCCCAAGCTTAGTTATGCTCGTCCCGAGCGGGTAAAACGATAACAAAGATAATTTACGAAGTGACATGCCATCATAACCTTGATCATACTATTTGTAAACATATGTAATGAATGCGGCGATCAAAACAATGGTAATGACATGAGTAAACAAGTGAATCATAAAGCAAAGACTTTTCATGAATAGTACTTCAAGACAAGCATCAATAAGTCTTGCATAAGAGTTAACTCATAAAGCAATAAATCAAAGTAAAGGTATTGAAGCAACACAAAGGAAGATTAAGTTTCAGCGGTTGCTTTCAACTTGTAACATGTATATCTCATGGATAATTGTCAACATAGAGTAATATAACAAGTGCAATATGCAAGTATGTAGGAATCAATGCACAGTTCACACAAGTGTTTGCTTCTTGAGGTGGAGAGAGATAGGTGAGCTGACTCAACATAAAAGTAAAGAGAATGGTCCTTCAAAGAGGAAAGCATCGATTGCTATATTTGTGCTAGAGCTTTTATTTTGAAAACATGAAACAATTTTGTCAACGGTAGTAATAAAGCATATGAGTTATGTAAATTATATCTTACAAGTTGCAAGCCTCATGCATAGTATACTAATAGTGCCCGCACCTTGTCCTAATTAGCTTGGACTACCGGATCATTGCAATGCACATGTTTTAACCAAGTGTCACAATGGGGTACCTCCATGCCGCTTTGTACAAAGGTCTAAGGAGAAAGCTCGCATTTTGGATTTCTCGCTTTTGATTATTCTCAACTTAGACATCCATACGGGACAACATGGACAACAGATAATGGACTCCTCTTTAATGCATAAGCATGTGGCAACAATTATTATTCTCATATGAGATTGAGGATATATGTCCAAAGCTGAAACTTCCACCATGAATCATGGCTTTAGTTAGCGGCCCAATGTTCTTCTCTAACAATATGCATGCTCCAACCATTAAGGTGGTAGATCTCTCTTACTTCGGACAAGACGGACATGCATAGCAACTCACATGATATTCAACAAAGAATAGTTGATGGCGTCCCCAGAAGCATGGTTATCGCACAACAAGCAACTTAATAAGAGATAAAGTGCATAAGTACATATTCAATACCACAATAGTTTTTAAGCTATTTGTCCCATGAGCTATATATTGCAAAGGTGAATGATGGAATTTTAAAGGTAGCACTCAAGCAATTTACTTTGGAATGGCGGATAAATACCATGTAGTAGGTAGGTATGGTGGACACAAATGGCATAGTGGTTGGCTCAAGGATTTTGGATGCATGAGAAGTATTCCCTCTCGATACAAGGTTTAGGCTAGCAAGGTTATTTGAAACAAACACAAGGATGAACGGTGCAGCAAAACTCACATAAAAGACATATTGTAAACATTATAAGACTCTACACCGTCTTCCTTGTTGTTCAAAACTCAATACTAGATATTATCTAGACTCTAGAGAAACCAAATATGCAAACCAAATTAGCAAGCTCTAAGTGTTTCTTCATTAATGGGTGCAAAGTATATGATGCAAGAGCTTAAACATGAGCACAACAATTGCCAAGTATCAAATTATCCAAGACATTTTAGAATTACTACATGTAGCATTTTCCAATTCCAACCATATAACAATTTAACGAAGAAGAAACTTCGCCATGAATACTATGAGTAGAGCCTAAGGACATACTTGTCCATATGCTACAGCGGAGCGTGTCTCTCTCCCATAAAGTGAATGCTAGGATCCATTTTATTCAAACAAAACAAAAAACAAAAACAAACAGACGCTCCAAGCAAAGTGCATAAGATGTGACGGAATAAAAATATAGTTTCGGGGGAGGAACACGATAATGTTGTCGATGAAGAAGGGGATGCCTTGGGCATCCCCAAGCTTAGACGCTTGAGTCTTCTTAGAATATGCGGGGGTGAACCACGGGGCATCCCCAAGCTTAGAGCTTTCACTCTCCTTGATCATATTGCATCATACTCCTCTCTTGATCCTTGAAAACTTCCTCCACACCAAACTCGAAACAACTCATTAGAGGGTTAGTGCACAATAAAAATTAACATGTTCAGAGGTGACACAATCATTCTTAACACTTCTGGACATTGCATAAAGCTTCTTGGACATTAATGGATCAAAGAAATTCATCCAACATAGCAAAAGAGGCAATGCGAAATAAAAGGCAGAATCTGTCAAAACAGAACAGTCAGTAAAGATGGATTTTATTAGGGCACCAGACTTGCTCAAATGAAAATGCCCAAATTGAATGAAAGTTGCGTACATATCTGAGGATCACTGCACGTAAATTGGCTTAATTTTCTGAGCTACCTACGGGAGAATTAGACCCAGATTCGTGACAGCAAAGAAATCTGGAGCTGCGCAGTAATCCAAATCTAGTACTTACTTTACTATCAAAGACTTTACTTGGCACAACAAAACATAAAACTAAGATAAGGAGAGGTTGCTACAGTAGTAAACAACTTCCAAGACTCAAATATAAAACAAAAATACTGTAGTAAAAACATGGGTTGTCTCCCATAAGCGCTTTTCTTTAACGCCTTTCGGCTAGGCGCGAGAAAGTGTATATCAAGTAACATCAAGAGATGAAGCATCAACATCATAATTTGTTCTAATAATAGAATCATAAGGTAACTTCATTCTCTTTCTAGGGAAGTGTTCCATACCTTTCTTGAGAGGAAATTGATATTTAATATTACCTTCCTTCATATCAATAGTAGCACCAACGGTTCGAAGAAAAGGTCTTCCCAATATAATGGGGCAAGATGCATTGCATTCAATATCCAAGACAACAAAATCAACGGGGACAAGGTTATTGTTAACCATAATATGAACATTATCAACTTTCCCCAAAGGTTTCTTTTTAGCATTATCGGCGAGATTAACATCCAGATAACAGTTTTTCAATGGTGGCAAGTCAAGCATATCATAGACTTTCTTAGGCATAACAGAAATACTTGCACCAAGATCACATAAAGCATTACAATCAAAATCTTTGACTCTCATTTTAATGATGGGCTCCCAACCATCCTCTAGCTTTCTAGGAATAGAAGTTTCAAGTTTTAGTTTCTCTTCTCTAGCTTTTATGAGAGCATTTGTAATATGTTTTGTGAAAGCCAAGTTTACGAGCGCTAGCATTGGGACTCTTAGCAAGTTTTTGTAAGAACTTTATAACTTCAGAGATGTGGCAATCATCAAAATCTAAATCATTACAATCTAAAGCAATGGGATTATCATCCCCAAGGTTGGAAAAAATTTCAGCGGTTTATCACAGGCGGTTTCGACGGTTTTAGCGATTTCGGGTAATTTTGCGCGCTTTGCACTAGGAGTAGAAACATTGCCAACACCAATTATTTTACCATTGATAGTAGGAGGTGCAGCAACATGTGAATCATTAGCATTGCTAGTGGTGGTAATAGTCCAAACTTTAGCTACATTTTTCTCTTTAGCTAGTTTTTCATTTTCTTCTCTATCCCACCTAGCACGCAATTCAGCCATTAATCTTATATTCTCATTAATTCTAACTTGGATGGCATTTGCTGTAGTAACAATTTTATTTTCAATATCCCTATTAGGCATAACTTTCGATTTCAAAAGATCAACATCGGAGGCAAGACTATCAACCTTAGAAGCGAGAATATCAATTTTATTGAGCTTTTCCTCAACAGATTTGTTAAAGGCGGTTTGTGTACTAATAAATTCTTTAAGCATAGCTTCAAGTCCAGGGGTGTATTCCTATTATTGTTGTAAGAATTCCCATAAGAATTAGCATAACCGTTACCATTATTATAAGGATATGGCCTATAGTTATTACTAGAATTGTTCAGATAAGCATTGTTGTTGAAATTATTATTTTTAATGAAGTTTACATCAACATGTTCTTCTTGGGCAACCAATGAAGCTAATGGAACATTATTAGGATCAACATTAGTCCTATCATTCACAAGCATAGACATAATAGCATCAACCTTATCATTCAAGGAAGAGGATTCTTCAACGGAATTTACCTTCTTACCTTGTGGAGCTCTTTCAGTGTGCCATTCGGAGTAATTAATCATCATATTATCAAGAAGCTTTGTTGCTTCACCAAGAGTGATGGACATAAAGGTACCTCCAGCGAGCTGAATCAATAAATTCAGCGAAGAAAAATTTAGTCCTGCATAGAAGGTTTGGATGATCATCCAAGTAGTCGATCCATGGGTTGGGCAATTTTTAACCAAAGATTTCATTCTTTCCCAAGCTTGAGCAACATGTTCATTATCCAATTGTTTAAAATTCATTATGCTACTCCTCAAAGATATAATTTTAGCAGGGGATAATATCTACCAATAAAAGCATCCTTGCATTTAGTCCAGGAATCAATACTATTCTTAGGCGAGAGATAGCAACCAATCTTTAGCTCTTCCTCTTAATGAGAAAGGAAACAATTTTAATTTTATAATGTCACCATCTACATCTTTATACTTTTGCATTTCACATAGTTCAACAAAATTATTGAGATGGGCAGCGGCATCATCGGAACTAACACCGAGAAAATTGCTCTCGCATAACAAGATTCGGTAAAGCGAGGTTTAATTTCAAAGAATTCTGCTTGTAGTAGCGAGGTGGAGCAATAGGTGTGCATAGGAAATCATTATTATTTGTGCTAGTGAAGTCACACAACTTAGTATTTTCAGGGGTGGCCATTTTAGCAGTAGTAAATAAAGCAAACTAGATAAAGTAAATGCAAGTAAACTAATTTTTTTGTGTTTTTGATATAGAGTGCAAGACGGTAAATAAAGTAAAGCTAGCAACTAATTTTTTTGTGTTTTGATATAATGCAGCAAACAAAGTAGTAAATAAAATAAAGCAAGACAAAAACAAAGTAAAGAGATTGGGAAGTGGAGACTCCCCTTGCGGCGTGTCTTGATCTCCCGGCAACGGCGCCGGAAAATATGCTTGATGGCGTGTAATTCACACGTTCGTTGGGAACCCCAAGAGGAAGGTATGATGCGCACGGCGGCAAGTTTTCCCTCGAGAAAGAAACCAAGGTTTATCGAACCGGGAGGAGCCAAGAAGCACGTTGAAGGTTGATGGCGGCGGGATGTAGTGCGGCGCAACACCGAGAGATTCCGGCGCCAACGTGGAACTGCACAACACAACCAAAGTACTTTGCCCCAACGAAGCGAGTGAGGTTGTCAATCTCACCGGCTTGCTTGTAACAAAGGATTAACCGTATTGTGTGGAAGATGATTGTTTGCGAGAAAACGGTAAAAACAAGTATTGCGGCAGATTTGTATTTCGGTATAAAAGAATGGACCGGGGTCCACGGTTCACTAGAGGTGTCTCTCCCATAAGATAAAAGCATGTTGGGTGAACAAATTACGGTCGGGCAATTGACAAATAGAGAGGGCATAACAATGCACATACATGTCATGATAAGTATAGTGAGATTTAATTGGGCATTACGACAAAGTACATAGACCGCCATCCAGCTGCATCTATGCCTAAAAAGTCCACCTTCGGGTTATCGTCAGAACCCCTTCCGGTATTAAGTTGCAAAACAACGAGACAATTGCATTAAGTATGGTGCGTAATGTAATCAACAACTACATCCTCGGACATAGCATCAATGTTTTATCCCTAGTGGCAACGGCACATACACAACCTTAGAACTTTACTGTCCTTGTCCCAGGTGTCAATGCGAGGCATGAACCCACTATCGAGCATAAATACTCCCTCTTGGAGTTAAGAGCAAAAACTTGGCCGAGCCTCTACTAATAACGGAGAGCATGCAAGATCATAAACAACACATAGGTAATAACTTGATAATTAACATAACATGGTATTCTCTATCCATCGGATCCCGACAAACACAACATATAGTATTACGGATAGATGATCTTGATCATGTTAGGCAGCTCACAAGATCCAACAATGAAGCACAATGAGGAGAAGACAACCATCTAGCTACTGCTATGGACCCATAGTCCAGGGGTGAACTACTCACTCATCACTCCGGAGAGCGACCATGGCGGTGTAAGAGTCCTCCGGGAGATGAATCCCCTCTCCGGCGGGGTGCCGGAGGAGATCTCCGAGAATCCCCGAGATGGGATTGGCGGCGGCGGCGTCTCGGAAGGTTTTCCGTATCGTGGTTTTCGCATCGGGGGTTTCGCGACGGAGGCTTTAAGTAGGCGGAAGGGCAGAGTCGGGGGGCCGACGAGGGGCCCACACCACGGGTCGGCGCGGCCCGGGCACAGGCCGCGCCGCCTATGGTGGTCGGCCACCTCGTGGCCCCACTTCGTACTGCTCTTCGGTCTTCGGAAGCTTCGTGGCAAAATAGGACCACTGGGTCGTTGATTTCGTCCAATTCGAGAATATTTCGTTACTAGGATTTCTGAAACCAAAAACAGCAGAAAACGACAAGCGGCTCTTCGGCATCTTGTTAATAGGTTAGTTCCGGAAAATGCACGAATATGACATAAAGTGTGCATAAAACATGTAGATATCATCAATAATATGGCATGGAACATAAGAAATTATCGATACGTCGGAG
>NC_061510.1:378366206-378405781 GCF_022539505.1 Lolium rigidum
ACAAGTATATACAAGTATCCAGCAATCATAATATGCAAAGAATGAGTGATGCCGGTATACCTCCCCCAAGCTTAGGCTTTTGGCCTAAGTGGAGTTCAACCCCATCGAGACCATGAGGTAGTGTCTCCGTGGTACGACGAAGATGGATCATATTCCGGGTATGTGCTAGAAGAAGCACCCGGATACGTGACGGTGTAATCGTAGGAGGGCTCGGCGTCCTCGGAGTCATGCTGCTGATGGAAATCTTGTATCTTCATATGTTCATCCACCTCCTCCTTAGTGCGCTACCATGGTTGCCTGTCAATATCGAACAAACCTGGGCTGGGGAAGAGGGATTTCTTTCTCATCACCGTCGGCAAACAACATTCTATAGGCCATATTATCTAAAGTAGACTCGGTGGTAACAAATTGATGGCTTTTCATAGCAATGATATCAAGCCTCCTAGGGGTTAATGGCACATCATTAGGATCAATAGGAAGCTCTAAATGTGTTAAAATGCGCAGGTGCAATAGTTCCTCCAAAAATAGGCCCCTTGGTAGACAAGCGGCGAGCAATAAGAGAACCAAGATGATAAGATGTCCGTCCGGTAAGTGCAATATTCAAGAAAGCAAGATGGTAACTAGAAATATTGCTAGTGTTCTCCCTACCAAGTATGCTAGTGGCAACGTAATATGCAAAATATTTAATGGCGGGGAGTTGAATGTTCCTTATCTTGCCCCGCTGAATGGTGCGACAGTCATCATTGGTGATCCCTCGATAGAGCTCCAACAAGTCCCGAGGGTTGTTATCGATCCTCCTTGCTGTACCTACGAGGGCAATATCCAATGCACGACAAAATTCTTCCAATTCCATAGTAACAGGAGTACCATAGATCTTGAATGCAACTGTCGGATTATATTCCGTGTTTTGGAACTTGAAGCTCTCGACAAAATTTTTGGTGAGCATGTGGTATTGCTCCCTTTCATCTCCAACGTAGGTGGTTAAGCCCGCCCTGTTGACAAGGGTGAAGAAATCATCCAATATCCCTGCATTTGTCAGAAAATCATAACATGGGAAGGATGAGGCATTAGGAGTCCCATTGTCCTCTTCGGGCGCGAAGCTAGGCGCGATGATGTCCTCATTGTACGACCGCCTAATTTGGGTGGCGGTCCTAGAAGGCCTCCCGGTGCTGGTTGTTCCTTTCTTGAACAATTCTCCAAATTTGAACTTCTTCATTTTCTGAAATTTTCAACAAACAATATAAAACTTGATTTGGTGACATATAATTGAGGGGAACTACCATAGGAACTTGCTAGAGTACTAATCATGCATCAAAACTAATTTCTACCACTTAGAACAAGCATGCAAGCTCACTAAACATGTTACCTACAGCAGCAAAATATTCAAGATATACTCAACCAAACAAAATTCTATTTGGATAATCGAAGGAGTCACATACCGGAGAGCAAATGTGCCAAATTTCAAACAGAAATCTGGGCTGAGCAAAGAGATCGAAAAATCCTGAGCTCTTGAGCAAAAACGCGAGTGAGAGAAAGTTGGTTCGAGTTTTTCGGGAGAGAGAAGATGCTCGGGAGAACGAGATGATGTAGTGGGGCAAGGAGGGGCCCACACCACATGGTGGCGCGCCCACCTCCTTGGCCGCGCCGGCTCGTGGTGTGGCACCCTGTGGTGCCCCACAGGTCATCCTCTCGGTGCTCCCGAGTGCCTCGTCGAAAAATAGGACCAACGGTGTAATTTTCGCGAATTTTTGAAAACTTTGAAAAATGCACATTTTCCGGGTATTAAGTTTATTATTACTGGCCAGGAAATTTTTTGAAATCTCAAATCAACTAAGAAATTTTGCAAATTAAAAATGCTACAGCAACTAAAGCAAGTGGAGGAAGAAAGAGATGTTGTTTACCTCCTCTATGCATATAAAAGGTATTTGTTAACAAGGTTGATCAAGTCTTGCCACCAAATAAATTTTACATAGCATATGAAGAAATAAACCTCAAATCAATCATGTTACCTTGAATTGTATTGATATGGATCCAATCACAAGAGTTTGATATTCTTCTTTAGGCTCATATATAGGACAATCAATAGTTCCCACTTTGATAGTTCTCACATGAGAGATAGTATTAACTCCGCACGCTCTTTCAATTCTCTTGGGGAAATAGACGGTGTGTTCCTTATCATCAACATTGAAAGTAACCTTTCCTTTATTGCAATCAATAACAGCCCCTGCGGTGTTAAGAAAAGGTCTCCCAAGAATAATAGACATATTATCATCTTCAGGCATTTCCAACACAACAAAATCGGTTAATATCAAGCGGTTATTAGTAACTTGAACAGGAACATCCTCACATATACCAACAGGAATAGCCGTAGATTTATCAGCCATTTGCAAAGATATATCAGTAGGTATCAACTTATCTAAGTAAAGTCTCTTGTATAGAGAAAAAGGCATAACACTAACACCGGCTCCCAAGTCACATAGAGCAGTTTTAACATAATTATTCTTAATAGAACAAGGAATAGTAGGTATACACTGGTCGCCCAACTTCTTTGGAACTTTGCCATTGAAAGAGTAATTGGCAAGCATAGTAGAAATTTCCTCATTGGGGATTTTCCTTTTGTTAGTAACAATATCTTTCATATACTTTGAATAAGGAGGCAATTTAATAGCATCGGTCAAAGGGATTTGCAAGAATAAAGGTTTCATCCAATCACAAAATTTATTATAGTGTTCTTCTTCCTTTGATTTTAGTTTCTTAGCAGGAAAAGGCATTTGCTTTTGCGCCCAAGGTTCTCTTTCATTACCATGTTTCTCAGCAATAAAATCTTCTTTAGTATACTTTTTATTTTTAGCATGCTTTTCAGGTTCTTTTTCAACCTCTTCTTTATCGGAGTATCATTCTTATCATTATCTTTCTCATGTTCATTACCACTTTCGGTTTCAGCATCGAAATAGAAATACTATTAGGATCATTAACAGGTTCGGAGGATTCTACAACATTTTTATGTTTCTTTTTCTTTTTCTTAGAATGAGCTCTAGGTTCAATGCGTTGAGAATCTTGTTCAATTCTTTTGGGATGCCCTTCAGGATATAGAGGATCCTGGGTAGAGACACCACCTCTAGTTGTTACTTCATAAGCATGTTTTTCTTTAGCATTATTTCCTAGCAAGTCATTTTGCACTTTAGTGAGTTGATCAATTTGAGTTTGAACCATATGAAAATGTTTAACAAGCATCTTAACATCATTGGAGGTTCTCTCCACAATATCATGCAATTGACTAATAGCTTGAGAATTTTCCATTAGATGATTCTCTACTCTCATATTAAAATTTTCTTGCTTAACAATATAATTATCAAACTCATCTAAGCATTGCGCAGGAGGTTTTGAATACGGAATATCTTCCCTAGTAAAGCGTTGAAGGGAGTTTACCTCAATCATGGATGAAGGGGGAATTATCTCACATATATCTTCTATTGGAGGTAGATTCTTCACATCTTCAGATTTAATACCTTTCTCCTTGAGAGACTTCTTGGCTTCCCTCATATCTTCATCATTCAATTTAATTAAACCCCTCTTCTTCACTATTGGCGTTGGAGTTGGTTCGGGCGTAGTCCAATCATCATAATTCCGGCCTATTTTAGCCAATAATTCTTCAGCGTCGTCTGGAGTTCTTTTCCTGAAAACACAACCAGCACAACTATCCAGGTATGCCCTAGACTCAATGGTTAGTCCACTATAAAATATATCAAGTAAATCATGCTTTTCTAAATCATGGTCGGGCGAGCTCTAATAAGAGAGCAAAATCTCGCCCAAGCCTCAGGCAATTTCTCTTCATCTCCCTGATCAAAATTATAAACTCTCTGCAAAGCAGCATGTTGAGCACTAGCAGGAAAGTATTTCCGAAAGAAAAAAGCAAGCAATTCTTTTGGACTTTTAATAGAACTAGGTGGCAAACTATTATACCAAGTTTTAGCGTCATCTTTTAATGAGAATGGAAAGATTTTAGCAACAAAGTAAGTACGCTTCTTAACATCATCGAGAAAACAAGCTACTCAAAGTAGATAACTCAGTCATGTGTTCAACGAGCACTTTCTTTTTCAGTACCACAAAAAGGTGTTTTCTCAACAATAGCTATATGAGATAGATCAAGAGAAAAATCATAATCTTTATCCCTAATGTTTATAGGAGATGTGGCAAATTTAGGATCGGGAGACAGTTTATATCTAACGGTATGTTACGCAAGCAACTTTTTAATTTTTCTTGCATCGGTGGTAGCATGGCATTTTTCAATAAAATCATCATCAAGTTCCACATAATCTTCATCAAGATCATCACTAGAGTATTCAAGTTCAGGTGAATTAACAGGTGTAGTAGCATCGGAGTTTCAAGTATTTTCAATTTGTCTAGATCTAGCAATTGAAGCATCTAGAAAAGTTCCCAATGAACCACTATCATCAAGCACAACAGAAATATTATCAGTATTATGAGAGTTTTCAGATTCAGCAGAAGTACCAGCAGGTGAAGCATGTGGCGGTGAAACAAGTTTATCGATCACAGATGGTGAATCAAGAGCAGCAGAGGTACTCAGAGTTGTACCTTTTCTTGTAGTGGATGGTAATATGGCGACCTTAGTATCGCGAGGTTTACCCATGATGGAGAATTTGCAGCGAACAATATCAATCCAAGTGAACTTCCAAATAAAGCTATGCTCCCCGGCAACGGCGCCGAGAAAATAGTCTTGATGACCCACAAGTATAGGGGATCGCAACGAGTCTTCGAGGGAAGTATTACCCAATTTATTGATTCGACACAAGGGGAGACAAAGAATACTTGAAAGCCTTAACAGCGGAGTTGTCAATTCAGCTGCACCTGGAAACGGACTTGCTCGCAGGAGTTTATCGGTAGTAACAGTTTTATAGCGAGTAGAAGTAGTGAAATAACAGACAGCAAGTAACAAAGACAGCGAGTAGAGATTTTAGTAAACAGCAGGATTAAAATATCGTAGGCACGGGGACGGATAACGGGCGTTGCATGGATGAGAGAAACTCATGTAACAATCATAGCAGGGCATTTGCGGATAATAATAAAACGGTATCCAAGTACTAATCAATCAATAGGCATGTGTTCCAATTATAGTCGTACGTGCTCGCAATGAGAAACTTGCACAACATCTTTTGTCCTACCGGCCGGTGGCAGCCGGGCCTCAAGGGAAACTACTGGATATTAAGGTACTCCTTTTAATAGAGTACCGGAGCAAAGCATTAACACTCCGTGAACACATGTGATCCTCACATCGCTACCATTCCCTCCGGTTGTCCCGATTTTTGTCACTTCGGGGCCATTGGTTCCGGACAGCGACATGTGTATACAACTTGCAGGTAAGATCATAAACAACGAATATCTTCATGAATCAATAACATGTTCAGATCTGAGATCATGGCACTCGGGCCCTAGTGACAAGCATTAAGCATAACAAGTTGCAACAATATCATAAAAGTAACATCTACGGATACTAGGCACTATGCCCTAACAATCTTATGCTATTACATGACCAATCTCATCCAATCCCTACCATCCCCTTCGGCCTACAGCGGGGGAATTACTCACACATGGATGGGGAAACATGGCTGGTTGATGGAGAGGCGTTGGCGGTGATGGCGGCGATGATCTCCTCCAATTCCCCGTCCCGGCGGAGTGCCAGAACGGAGACTTCTGGCTCCCGAGACGGAGTTTCGCGATGTGGCGGTGTTCTGGAGGGTTTACGGCGACTTCGACTTCTCTCCGTGCGTTTTTAGGTCGAGGCGAATAAGTAGTCCGAAGGGGGGCGTCGGAGGCCAGCCGAGGGGGCCACACCACATGGCCGCGCGGGCCCCCTGGGCCGCGCCGCCATATGGTGTGGGGCCCTCGGGCCTCCACTTCAATTGTCCTTCTGGCTCCGGCAGTATTCTGGGAAAATAGGCCCTTTCGTCAAAATCCCGAGGTTTTTCCTGAAAGTTGGATTTCTGCACAAAAACGAGACACCAGAACAGTTCTGCTGAAAACAGTGTTAGTCCGTGTTAGTTGCATCCAAAATACACAAATTAGAGGCAAAACAATAGCAAAAGTGTTCGGGAAAGTAGATACGTTTTGGACGTATCAGCGGCACATGTCGAATTACGCCAGTATCCCGAATTCGTGTTCGGGGACGCGAGTTTGAAGTAGGTTTATACGGATTGCCACAAGTGCATTAACTGGTACCCGAGCTTTCGGATGAACCAGCCCTATTTACCAATATCCCTGTGCAATATAGAAGTCGAGAAAAATATAGTGTTTCCGTGCACTCGAAATATATGAAAAACAAAGAAATGAAGTCTGGATATTTCATCCGATTTCATCTTATTCTGCGACTCAAATAAATATAGCAAAGTTTTTTACCTAAAGCTTCGGCTTCATGAAGAAAAATGTATGTCAAAATAAGACAGGATAGCAAAATAGTTTACTCGACCCGAGTTTTCGTGTTTTTGTCTTGCAGGTAAATATATAAAGGTTTGTAGACTCAACTCGACTCTGCGACTCGAGTGGAGCCTACTCCCATCGGGAGTGCATGGATTTCATTAAGTCTTCGAACAGGAGTCGATAAAAAGAGGGGCGGCGCCCGGAAATATAGTCAAGTTCTTCATCGAGTAGTACAACTTGAGTCTATGCCCAAGTGCAAGCACTTGCCCATAGACTCGGGGGCTACTCCCATCGGGAGCGCTGCCGCGTGATACGTCTCCGACGTATCGATAATTTCTTATGTTCCATGCCACATTATTGATGATATCTACATGTTTTATGCACACTTTATGTCATATTCGTGCATTTTCTGGAACTAACCTATTAACAAGATGCCGAAGAGCCGATTGCTGTTTTCTGCTGTTTTTGGTTTCAGAAATCCTAGTAACGAAATATTCTCGGAATTGGACGAAATCAACGCCCGGGGTCCTATTTTGCCACGAAGCTTCCGGAAGACCGAAGAGGAGTCGAAGTGGGGCCACGAGGCGCCGCCACACTAGGGCGGCGCGGCCCGGGCCCCGGCCGCGCCGACCGTGGTGTGGGGCCCTCGTGTGCCCCCCGCGTTGCCCTTCCGCCTACTTAAAGCCTCCGTCGCGAAACCCCCAGGACCGAGAGCCACGATACGGAAAACCTTACAGAGACGCCGCCGCCAATCCCATCTCGGGGGATTCTGGAGATCTCCTCCGGCACCCTGCCGGAGAGGTGATTCATCTCCCGGAGGACTCTTCACCGCCATGGTCGCCTCCGGAGTGATGAGTGAGTAGTTCACCCCTGGACTATGGGTCCATAGCAGTAGCTAGATGGTTGTCTTCTCCTCATTGTGCTTCATTGTTGGATCTTGTGAGCTGCCTAACATGATCAAGATCATCTATCTGTAATACTATATGTTGTGTTTGTCGGGATCCGATGGATAGAGAATACTATGTTATGTTAATTATCAAGTTATTACCTATGTGTTGTTTATGATCTTGCATGCTCTCCGTTATTAGTAGAGGCTCTGGCCAAGTTTTTGCTCTTAACTCCAAGAGGGAGTATTTATGCTCGATAGTGGGTTCATGCCTCCATTGATATCTGGGACGGTGACGAAAGTTCTAAGGTTGTGGATGTGCTTGTTTCCACTAGGGATAAAACATTGATGCTATGTCTAAGGATGTAGTTGTTGATTACATTACGCACCATACTTAATGCAATTGTCTGTGGCTTTGCAACTTAATACTGGAAGGGGTTCGGATGATAACCTGAAGGTGGACTTTTTAGGCATAGATGCAGTTGGATGGCGGTCTATGTACTTTGTCGTAATGCCCAATTAAATCTCACTATATTGTTATGCCCTCTCTATTTGTCAATTGCCCGACTGTAATTTGTTCACCCAACATGCTTTTATCTTATGGGAGAGACACCTCTAGTGAACTGTGGACCCCGGTCCATTCTTTAATACTGAAATACAAATCTGCTTGCAATACTTGTTTTACTTGTTTTCTTGCAAACAATCATCTTCCACACAATACGGTTAATCCTTTGTTACGGCAAGCCGGTGAGATTGACAACCTCACTGTTTCGTTGGGGCAAAGTACTTTGGTTGTGTTGTGCGGGTTCCACGTTGGCGCTGGAATCTCCGGTGTTGCGCCGCACTACATCCCGCCGCCATCAACCTTCAACGTGCTTCTTGGCTCCTCCTGGTTCGATAAACCTTGGTTTCTTTCTGAGGGAAAACTTGCTGCTGTGCGCATCATACCTTCCTCTTGGGGTTCCCAACGAACGTGTGAGTTACACGCCATCACCGCGCACCCGATAGAAAAGTAATTTCGAGAATTGTCGACATCATCTACGCTACACATGATCTACGACATGGACCTCGCCTTGTATTTCTTCGACTTTGGAGATGGTTATGCTTGGAGTCTCTACGCAAGTCTTCGACTTCCCTAGACACTCGGGACCTACTGACATGGGTATACCCTTCGGGTACCCATTATTAGTATACCTGGCTCGGCCCAATATGGAGAAGACCCAATATGGAGAAGGCCCAACAAGGCAACCCGAAGAAGTAGTCGACTAGGACTCTTGTAAAACCCTAGGCTGGTTGCATATATAAAGCTAGCCAGGGCACCCGATAGAAGGAGGCCAGCAGAGAGACCAGATAGAAAACATAGCTCCGCCTATGGCGGCACCCTGTACAGATACATATGATCATATACTGGATTGCTAGCGGCACGTAGGGATCCTCCACCGAGGGGACCCGAAGCTGGGTACGTCGTGTGCCTAATCTCGCTCCCGGAATCTCCATCGTCGCTCTCTCCCGAAACCCAAGTCTACAATATGTAGGCATTGGCGAGATGATCCCTCGTCAGGAAGATTGTTTTGCTGTAAGATCACTCAGTCGGGACTTCTAGTATTCTTTCGACTCTTGTCTTACCGGACCAATTCTTTATTGTGTATGGTTGTGTATGGATGATTGTAGGCAGGCTTGGGCTTGAGGTTCCTCTTTGCAGCTGTGTGTTAGTAGATGAGATTTAGAAGATAAAATAAAGCACACATGTACAATATCATAGTCAAGGTAAAAGATACAACACTGAGATGGGTAGGACGTCCTAATGTGCACCGTGACGAAGCATGTCGCGGTTTTCATGGATCAATTGTCCACCCTGGATCTCTCCACATGCCGCGTGGAGCGTGGTATTAAGATAAATCACACAATAGCCTTAAGTTTCGTGACATCACCGTTACCACATATGCTAACCACACTATCGATCCATGAATATTGTTACCTGAGCATAGCATTGAATTATGCAGCTTAACTATAGTCAACATATTACCAGCCTCTTTGGTTTCACTACCAGTCAAACTCTCAAGATCGAGATAAAAATATCTAAGACATGTAATGGATCGCTACTCCCATACTACAAAATATGACATAAGAAGTTACATGCACATATTGTTGCAAGGATTAAGCCGCAGCCCGTATCCCATGGCCTTATTGCCCTATGGAAGCAAAAGAGGGTGCTGGTGGAGGGAGCTTGGGGAGACGATGGTGATGGCAATGGTAGTGCAACGCCGCTGCCCTTAAAAAGGCTGGACACGCGGCTGCATTGAATGATGGCTCTGGATTCTATGTGTGTGCCATTGATGGCTCCATGACGACCATCGCGTAGAAGGGGAAGTGAAACGGCCGCTGACCAACTGCTAGGCAGGCCCGAGGCGATAGGTCACGGACACGTTCGTGGTCCGTATTGTATCCGCGACCACATATTCCCGGTCCAAATTTGGCCACGAATGGGTCATCTCCGATAGGCTGGTCCGTTTGTGTTGTGCCGCTAGGGTGGGGTGCTACCCTTAATTTTTCCATATTGACACAAACAGATCACTTCGGTCCATTTGCATCGGGCCGCTAGAGATGCTCTAAGGCACTTGCGACCCCGCTAAAAGAACTTAGGCACTTGTGATGGGCAGGGTTGACTAACCAGCTGCTCGGCTCGTTAAACTCATAACCATCAAGGCTCAAATTGTTAACCTCGTTAAGAATAAAGATCTAAAATCATTGTCTACTATGTTCATTACATGCTGGTGAGCTCGTTAAGACCATTAAAAAAACATTAGCTAACAGGTTAAGTAGTGTATAGGATCGTTACTATAGCAGGCCGAGCTAAACGAGTCGACCGGACGATGTAGGTTTCCACTCTAGCTGATGTAGAAGTTTACTCCATTAACTTCATTGAATGGGTGATCCATCTTTTGGTAGTTGACACCTTTGTCTTCGAGTTACACGGTAGTTCCTCCTTCAGTGACTTTAAATCTAAGAAGGGGGTTCAAGAGGGAACGAATGGGTACGAGCGTACTCAGCAAGTTGAATAATAGAAATAGGTGTATCATGCACTAGCTACAGCCATAGACCAGAAAGTCGTAGGCAAATGCAAGTTTACGTAATCATTTCTTCAAAGGTTATTTTATTCTGAAAAACTATGTCCGTCAGTTTTCACAGGTTGACCAGAACTTCATGGAGTTCCTTTCCTGCCACGTTCGTAGTTCCTTCCAGAAACAGGGAGTGGCAGGTCATAATTTAATACGCTCTGCAGAGGTGTGTTACTTTACGTATAAGAGAACTTATCCTTGTTGCCAACCGAGTCATGTGCTCGTCCACACTTTCTTGGTGTGAGGCCAGGTGTAAGATCCAAGCAAATTATTGCCTTCTTCGCGATCCCGCATACCCACCCTTTTGTCCATACACATATCCCTGGTAGACATCTTCCGTTCATACGGCTTTACCCATGATATGCTATGGACAATCCATCATAGACGGTAGAGCGTCCTTCATCCACGCGGATGGGGAGATTAAGTCCATCCCAAACTACTGAGTATTCACGAACACACAGTCAGACTCTATCAAGTCCGTTGATATGCGAAAGTAAGAAGATACAACTGACTTTCCCAGAGCCATTATAGATCTTATGGTTAACACGTAATATACGGCGCCAGAATCACTGGACGACATTTGTTGTTAATCCTATGTGAATAGTTTCCCAGTTGCAATGGGACCTCCACCATTATCTCAAACCATGATTCCATTGCCCACCACATAGTCATATTCATAATTGTAAAATTAACTCTTTTGCTTTTCAATGCAGGAGTCATAAGTATAAAACTTTGCATATAATTTGATAAAAATAATCAAATGACATGAGCAAGTGATGAACTTATCATTCTTGACTGCAAGATTATGTAGACAAGGACTTTGAGATGATATAACTCCAAATTCTGAAATACCATCATTGTCTGGTAAGGACAATGTTTGAAGAACTAGCAAGGATGCTATAATGCATAAGTATGAAATGGAATCGTTCTAAGTTTAACCTAACCCCGATGATTTAGGATTGGTGAGTTGTAATGATTTTTTAGGGTGTATTGAACTTTTGTAATAATTCCACAAACAAGGTTCTTATTAGAGTTTATTTATCTTAATATCATAAAAAATTGGTATAATGCATCATAACAATCATACTAGCAGACAATGGACTAGTAGCCGCATAATATGTATGGAGCAGTTGTCAGTTTTAAGTCCTATAAGGCATATTTGTTGATTACTTGCTATATATTTTAAAAGAATAACTTTTGAATAACATGCTACTTAATTAATAATAAGTATTTCAAGTAGGAACTATTAGCTTATATGGTTTATTTGTTATTTACTTAAAAAAATAACTTTTGAAGAACATGTTTTTTAATGAACAAGAAATACTATAGATAGGAGCCATGTGGATCTAAAACAAGATGGTTTCATAAACATCTAGTGGTTGCATGATTTAGTTAGGCATGAGTATATAAAGTGAGGTACTACATAGGTTTTCTATTTTAAGTTTGATCATAATGGGGCTGTATCAATGAAGGGTGATCAATGATGCTAACACATGAGAGTAACAAGTTAGGGTTTGCTTCTATTTGGTACTCTTTAATCACTTAGGGTTCATGAAGACATGAAATGATAACTTCCTTTGCTTTTGGGATTATAAGATTCAGGTGTGAGCATAGGTATGCATGGCTTAGCTTGGTGGAGATTTAGCATGATTGATAATACAAGAGGATTAAGTTTTATAATTTTCTAGGTTTTAGAGTTATTAGCTAAGTAGCATTTGAGTTAGGGTTTGATATTAAATTATGGAGTTAGGGTTTAATTCATGGAATCAGGGTTTCATAGTTGTAATTAAATTTCAAAGTAATAACTTGTTGACTAAAAAGGTTGAAGTGAATAAATAACTTTTGGCTACAAAGTAAGATTAGTTTTTAACATTTTAATTGTTTTCTTAATATTTAAAGAAAATAATGAATAAAGTAAGTGCAATTTAGGGGTTTTAAAATAACAATAATATTTAAGTTAATGATAATATGATAAAATAAAATTACTTTTGGTGTTTTCTTTAATTCCGAAATGGTTATTATTTATTTATGGAATTTAACTAATTATTGAATTTTATTTGTATTTAGGATAAAAGAAAATACATAACTAATAATTGCTATTTTTTTCTTACAGATTTGATATTATATTTTTAATAACTAGGACAAAACCCGTGCGTTGCTACGGTGCCACATTATATATAGGACAAAGGAGACAATATCTTTTTGTACAGTGACGGTGTGCCATGAACCCGCCCAGCTCAATCATTTTCCACGGGGAGCTTCGAGGTTTGGGCATCGGTCCACAATGTCTCCTTTGTCCCTCTTACCACCGCACCACCTGGTAGACCTGCGTTTTGATTTCTAGATTAAAATTCAGGATCTAAATAGACCATACATCGAACCAAAAACATAGACAATATTAGGTGTGGCATTACCATATAGCTCGAGACCATATTTTTCTAGTATTGTGTATCAGACTCATTACAACAAGTCACCACGCCAACTGTCACGGCGCCATGTTCAGCAAGACACCCACACATCAGCTTATCGATGTCAACATCCTCGAGGTTGGGAAACACCGGAAAGTCGTCGACGTAGATGCCCATCATGGAGTAGGCTGTATTAAAGCGACGAAAAAGAACGTGGCGACGTACTGATCGTGCCGTCATGACCTCCTTCGTCCTGCTCCGCAGCCAGGCGAGCTCCGGCCTAATCCCGCGCTTGCACTATCCCTGTAAGGCCTGGTCGGGCGTCGTATGGTAGGAGATCAACCTTGGTTCCATGGCTGCCGCAGAGAGCTAGACCCATCACGGGACTCCTTCGCCGCTAGATGCATCCTTTGCGGGACATCTATCTATACACACAAGCTGGCATGATGGTGCTCTGCACGGTCAGGCCCCACTTCAGCCGAAGGGCAATGCCGCACGATCCTCGACATGATGGCTGCGCTCACCGCGCGCCATCGAGCTGCCACAAGGCTTTCATGAGTCGACGGTAGCATCCAAGTCGTGGTTGTCTGTGAAATCTGATACTGCTCCAGCGACGCCGCCTTCGTGCTCAAGGAGAGGTGGACATGGCCTATTATTACTTTAAAAAAATTAAATTGATATAACACAACTATTTACACATACAAAATAATACATAGCTATCATCAGCAATTTAAATATGTTTTAGTTTAATGTACTGCAAGTCTAAATTTATTTGATATAATGAAAATTCCATATTGTCCACGAATACACAATAGCATCAAGTTGAAGGAAGTCAGCACCATTCCAACTACCTGATCGAGATCCTTAGTCACCACCTTAGCACAGCCCTAGTGCCACACGTAATATCTTCAACTCTCTTCAGAAACGATAAACATGGGAGCAACTGACCAACTAAGCAGCCTCAGGAAAAATCGTATTGCCACCGACAACAACGGCAAGTCGGTCAAGAGTCTCGACACATCTGTGCAAAAACATACTACGTACGTTGTAGCTTCCAGTTTTCCTAGCATCCTTCTCCTCTAACACTGCAGCATACCATGCGTGCTCATCCTGTGCATCAAGCATCATGTTCATGACAACCCCAAAAAGCTTTGCTAACATACCGCGGCAGCTTCTCATATGATGCAGTACCTCGGGATGCGTAACTACAAACTGAATGGAGGCGACCATGTCAGGTAGCTGTTGGCGGAGAAACCATCGGTTTGCACCGGCAAGCCCACCATCTCGACTCTCGAGCGCCGCTGCGAGAAACACCACATACTCGACCTGACATGGAGCGAGAGAATTCGAGCAACATAGTGTACAACCTGGCAAGGACCACGGAGATGACATAGGTGGCCAGCGAGCTCGGTGTAGATGGACAGGGGCGAGAGCACCAAGTCGATTTCCGAGTTCTCCTCGGCGAGGAGCCTCATATAGCCGGCATTGAGCGTTGGCAGACCGCCGAAATCATACTGCATCGGCTCCCTCGCTGGCCCTACTTCAAACTCCATCGTCGGTGACGTGGAACGAAAAGTCGTTGATCGTCGGTGGCGTGGTTCTGCAGTTATTTTTTGTTTCGTTAGCATAGTCCGGCACACCGCTATTGCCGTACCGATCCATACCTTCAGCTCCAGATGGATCGTAGCACGATCTTCCTGGTGAGGCTCGGGCTTTGTTTTTCTGCAGCTATGTTTTGTTACGGCCGGTCGGCCGAAATTAGAGACGAAACAAACGAACTGAGTTTGATGGGGAGAAAGATACCCCATCTATCATCGACGCCGGACCAAAGTAGCTGACGGATCTGATCCCACCCGTTGCCGGAAATCGCCTCTACGGGAAGGTCCCCGACGCTCGCCGACCCGGCCGGCCGCCTCGTCAACCTCATCTTGTCAAGCAACTACTTCACTTCCGTGAGGACGGCGTGCTCGGCACTGGCTGTCGTGCTCGGCATTGATCAAGGGTGGTGTGCGTCTCTCTTGGGCGAGCCAAAGACGTACCCGACGGTGGGCAGGCAAAGCTGGGACTCGAGCCCTTTTTATTGCCGAGCGGGCAACGTGAACTCGTAGAGTCCATATCGAGCACGCAAGAGATCGCTCAAATCGTGGATGACACGGAGATGTGAGCGACGGGAACGTACGAAGGCTAATCATCTCGGAGGATCGATTGGGCGGACGAAACCAACAACGACGGACAAGGGTAACATACGGACCGAACCACGGAAACGTTAGCCCCTTTATTATTAGGTATAGAATAGAGATTATTTTTAACATTTTGATATCTTATTTATATTTTTCTGAGTTGAAATATATTTGATATGAATTTTTAAAGTTTGGTGTATTTCGTGGGATTTGAATTAAATTGGAAATGCTAGTTGTACCGGTCAAACCCTAGTTACAGACACTGACTAGTGGGATCTAGATCCACGTCGACTGCCACGCAGGCGTGGACCGAGTCAAAGATGCATCAAGGCCTACAGCCACATCAGCTCACCGACGGCTCAACGCCGACGAGGTAGTACACGACGGCGGTAGCGCTTTACAGCCCCCGGGACGCGCAACGACTACCACCCAAACCCCCTCGACCTACTGAACTCGATGGCGGTAACGATCGTCCAAAAAGATCACCGGAGCATCGCCGGCGACCAAGTGCTGCGGCGGCGCTCCCCTGGCCAAGATGGATAACACACGGCTATATGATTCAAATAAGGGATCAATGGACGTGTATTCATACCCTGATTCTAATGGTGTTGTCTCCAACGACGATTGAGGTCAGGGTCGAGCTAGAAATCGCCATTACCGACGAGTTGCTGCGGACATAATCTTCCAAATTCTCCTCACTCCCAGCTCTTCTTGATGATTGGCTCCTCCTAGAGGGCGAGGCAAAGACACACGCAGCTGGTATGCAAATAGCAGTCGCGTGCCCCCACTAGCGCGATATGGGTACTTTCTGGACCCGAGTACAGTCGGCCCCACCTAGTAGTCGCGTGCCTTTCAGTCCGCTCCGCTACCAGTACAAGCACACCAATGGTGTGTGCCTTTTAGGCCCGCGACTACTAATGGTAGCCAAGTGTGTTCTACCGCGCAAGCTATTACATGGTCACTTGATACCTTCGATCCGGATTAACATATTGTAGTATAAATTTTTTTTCCCTATAAAGGAAGTGACATGGGTATACCCTTCGGGCAAATGAGGGAATGGCGCATGTGCCCTCTACAAAATAGGAAACTCGAATTGGATCTGAGCGAGTACCATCTCCGGGTGAAGCCAATGCTCTTTACTCTAAATCTTCGGATCTGTACCCATTATTAGTATACCTGGCTCGGCCCAATATGGAGAAGGCCCAACAAGGCAACCCGAAGAAGTAGTCGACTAGGACTCTTGTAAAACCCTAGGATGGTTGCACATATAAAGCTAGCCAGGGCACCCGATAGAAGGAGGCCAGCAGAGAGACCAGATAGACAACATAGCTCCGCCTATGGCGGCACCCTGTACAGATACATATGATCATATACTGGATTGCTAGCAGCACGTAGGGATCCTCCACCGAGGGGACCCGAAGCTGGGTACGTCGTGTGCCTAATCTCGCTCCCGGAATCTCCATCGTCGCTCTCTCCCGAAACCCAAGTCTACAATATGTAGGCATTGGCGAGATGATCCCTCGTCAATTGGCGCCGACCGTGGGGATCGCGGCGACTGGATTTTGTCATCCGGGCGAGAATCTTCGTCTTCTTCAAGAAACAACAACTTTATGGCGGCAGCAGATTTGGCGATCCAATAGTTTGCAACGCGTGTGCGCACGCAGCTCCGTCGTGGCCGAAAAATCTCGCGTTGAATTCCTTCGGGAGCAGACGGAGACGCGGAGCACCAGCGAGACGTCATCCATCATCACGGGAAGGAGATGGTAGCTATGTCCTGGAGCAGCACGTTGCGTGCGTAAGTTGCAAGTTCGGAGAAGAATCAGCTCTGCTTCTGTTATCACCAGAATTTGACCGAGTCAGAGGTGGGCCGCGATCAAGATGGACTTGAAGATATATATATAGAAGAAATACGTGAATCGGCCTTGTGTACCAAGTTTGGGCTAATTGCCCGTGTATCTGTAACATATTAGATTACGAGTCGGTTAGGAGATAGAGTTTTACCCGTGCACGGTTAGGTGCACGCCTGAATTAGAAAGTCCCTTGGACTATAAATATGTATCTAGGGTTTATGAAATAAACAACAACCAACGTTCAACACAAACAAATCTCGGCGCATCGCCAACTCCTTCGTCTCGAGGGTTTCTCCGGTAAGCACCATGCTGCCTAGATCGCATCTTGCGATCTAGGCAGCACAAGCCTATCTCGTTGTTCATGCGTTGCTCGTGCTGAAGCCTTTTTGATGGCGAGCAACGTAGTTATCTCAGATGTGTTAGGGTTAGCATTGTTCTTCGTATCATATGATGTCGTAGTGCAACCCTTATACATCTAGCCTCCCTTACACCTATCTTAGGTGTAGGGGCGGCACCCCGCTTGATCATAGTTTAGTAGATCCGATCCGTTACGGTTGCTCCTTGTTCTTCAAGGATTAGTTTAACATCCGCAATAGTTAGGCCTTACAAAGGGTTGGAGGATCCAGCGGCGTGTAGGGTGTAGTTTTCTAGCCCTACACAGGATGTTCCGGGGATCAACCTCGTGTTGGTTTTTAGGCCCTATCTAGGATCGGCTTACGATCATCGTGCGCGAGCGCGAGGCCCAATCGTGAGTAGGATGATCCGATTATGCGGTGAAAACCCTAAATCGTCGTAGATCGCTTTAGCTTTATCTTGATCAAGTAGGACCACCATATATTCGGACACCTTGTACGAATCATGGGTGGATCGGCTCTTTGAGCCGATTCACGGGATAACCTGAGAGCCGATCGAGGCTCGTATTTAATGTTTACGTGTATGCCATGCAGGAAACTAAGCGAGGCATCATCCAACACCTTCCTGACCAGGTATAGGTCAGGTGGCACGCCCTTGCGACAGCATCGGACGTGTGACCAGGAGGCTTTGCGGGCCGTCGCTCTGAGGGACTGGGGCCAGCCGCAGCCCTAGTTGTTCCCGGCTCTACTGTGTTTCCAGTCGCTGCCCGCCGGTGGGTATCTGACCGCAACACATTCTGGCACGCCCGGTGGGACTATCTTCGACATCCACCCCATCGCCATCTACATCCGAGATGGCGGAAAGCACTCCGGTCAAGTACGAGGATCTGACTGACGAGCTCAAGAAGAAGCATGACGAAATCAAGGCAGTCCTCGAAGCCGAACTCATCGGCTCTTTCCACAGAACCCGCTCCCACGGCGTCAGGTGGAAGGGGTTCTCACCTGAAGGCGCACTCGATGGAGTGGACCTGTCCGCCCCGTCAGAAGAACGCACCAGATCGCTGCGTCAGGAGATCAACTACATGGTGGCTCATTCGCTGCACCGCCACTCCGAGAGCCTGGTGAACACTTTGGAGCGTGTCGCTCTGCGCGTGATCCAGGAAATCATGAGCCATCGGTATTCTCCGTCGGGACCAGCTCTGGGGACATACAAAGGAGAGATGCCACTCCAGTCCCATCCACCGCTGCCGTTCGCATGGGCAGCACCAGAAGTGCCGAACTCATCGGCATACGTCGTCTACAAAATTGGTGGTGATCCTAGTGACTACCAATTCCTACCTGAGGCGCCCAAGGAGATCCCGCACGGATACGCGTGCGCATACGTACCAGACTGCAATACCTGGGCACTCTCGAACCAGGTTGCAACAGCAGGGGCCTCTGGAACAGCAGGAGGAACGTCGGGAGCCGATCTTGAGAAGCAAACGTGGTTAGCTAAGTACGCCACTCCGACAAACCTCCGAGCCCAACTCCTGCAGTTGGCTCGGAACTGGAAAAGCAAGCATGGCTGGTTAAGTATGCCACCCCGGCGAATCTTCGTGGTTCGACACCTTCAGCCATCACCGCGGATCAGATTTGTACAATTCTGAAAGATCAGTTCGGCATGATGCCGAAAAGGAAGACGTTCGGCTATACCAAGCCGTACCCCAACGAGTACGAGTTGATCCCGCTACCACCCAAATATCGGCTCCCGGACTTCACAAAGTTTAGTCGATCAGATGGTTCCAGCTCCATCGAGCATGTGAGCCGATATTTGGCACAGCTGGGCACGATCTCAGCGTCGGACGAGCTGCGTGTGAGGTTTTTCGCACAGTCCCTCACAGGATCGGCTTTCGGGTGGTACACATCGCTGCCACCGAACTCCATCCGGACTTGGAAGCAGTTGGAAGAGCAGTTCCATGAGCAGTATCACTCAGAGGCTTCCGAGGCTGGCATTGCCGATCTAGCACAAGTACGACAGAAGCGCGGGGAGACAGTGTCAGAATACATCCAGCGCTTCAGGACCGTGAGGAACCGATGCTATTCGGTTCACGTAAGTGAAAAAGAAGCAGTCGAGTTGGCGGTGGTGGGTCTCTCATCATCGATCAAGGACGTGGCCTCCCAAGCAGACTACCCTTCATTGGCGCACATGGTGCGAAGGCTGTCGGCATATGAACAGGCGCCACCCAGATGTTTACCAGGACAAATTCAAGCTCGCGGTGGCCCTGGCTGAGGTAGACGAGGATGAAGGTGCTGCGGGAGATCGAGAGGTAGCAGTGGCTGAATGGACTCGAGCGACAGGCCCCGTGTCCTGCAAATGGGTGAAGCCACAAGGCCCTCCAAAAGGGTTCGACTTCGACGTGACCAAAACTGAGCAGATTTTCGATCTCTTACTCACGGAGAAGCATATAAAGGTACGCGAAGGCCACAAGATCCCTACGGTGCAGGAGCTGAACGGAAAGCCATACTGCAGGTGGCATAACACGTTCACCCACACCACTAACGACCGCAGGGTGTGGCGTCGGCAGATCCAAATGGCGATAGAAAATGGACGGCTAATTTTCAACCAGTACGCCATGAAGGTCGACACACACCCCTTCCCCGCCGTTAACATGGTGGAGTATACTTACCATGGAGGGTGCCAGCCAGATCTCTCGTGCAATATCAACATGGTAGGGCTTGGGCACCACTCTGGTAAGGATGGAGATGAGGGCAGCTGCTCTCATAGCAAAGACACGGAGGAAGCCGCTCCACGCGATCGGCTCCGCCAAGACGGCAAGCGTTATGTCACAGAGGGAGAAGTGAAGAACATAAGATATCAACGACCTCTCTCTGATCACCTCCTCAACAAGTATGTGAGTCGGTATGACCAACGCCGGCGATACAGCCGACGATGATGAAAAAGATCGTCCGGCTAGGGACGACAGAGACGTCGTCGGCATGATCACGACGAGGAGCGATACGAGCGCCACGCCAAGGAAATGTCGAGGGAGCAAGACGACGAGGACAGAGCACTGGGACCTGTCCCTTCTTCGACACTCGCTGGGATTCAGGAATGAGCCGATTGCCCACAATCGGCAAGCGCCGTAATGCAAACGAAGAAGAAGGATGCAGCTAACGTGTCCGTGTTCAAACGTCTAGGGCCTCTCCCGCCTCGGAACAGGCATGCTGAGTCCGCTCGGGTGGAAGATCTCGAGGAACTAGAGGACGATGATGAAGAAGACAAGTATCATCGGCCAAGGTGGTGCCCTGATGGGCTCAGCCGTTCCCAAAAACGAAGGGTTCAGCGTCTGCGTGGGTTGGAAGAAGCTGAAAGATTATACTTGCACACGTTGAGGAAGGCACGGCCTGATCTGGCCGCCAAAATTCAGCGAACCCTGGACGAAGAAGGTCGGCCACAAAGAAAAGAGTGGCGCCCCAAGCAAAGGAAAGCCGATGATGAGACATCGGCTGGCACAAACATGGTCCTCGTCCTCCCAACGGAGTTTACTGCTCGAGGATTAAACGATGCACTCAAGGTGGACGACAGCGAGCGCATCGGTGAGACAGAGGATGAAGTTAGGTTGGTCGTATCCACTGGCCTAACCATGTAGCTGGAGCAAATCAATGAGCAAACGTGGCGAGGCTGATCCTTGTGATCGGCCCCAAAAAAATTATGGAGGAACATTACAAAACCTTCATCGAGCAAGCAACGTGGAGGCCGATTCCAGCAATCGGCCAAAATTATCCTCACCTTCCATTCTTGGGTTCAACATTTGATCCAACAGGGAATACCTAAAGAGCCGATACCATCAATTCTCTTGACAGAATCGGCTCGGGGGGGCACCTAGGTGGATAAAACACGAGGAGTATCTTTCAAACGCCCAGCAGCCCAAGATATTCTTTGATGATGGGTATTGAAGTATGGGGGCCGATACATAAATCGGCCGTAAAAAAAATTCAAAATTTTTTAAGCACAGCCGATGCAGCAGACATCGACTTAAGGATATAAAGCCGATGCATGGCCATCGACTCAAGAGGTATAACTGTTATAATCAGAGGATCAATGGAGCAGGAGATGGGCCACGAAGAGAGACTCTAATGGAAGAACTCCTCAATGGAGTGGTTTAATGGCTCAGATCCTCTCTTCGAGAACAATGCCAAGAGCAGCATGGATATGCAGATCAGGCTAAGGGTGGGTTGTATCAGATGCACCGAAGGAAAGGAGCCGATCTGACCTGCAAAGACGAAGAAGTGGACTGAAGAAGCTCGGGGGGCAGCTCACCCTGAAGGTTCTCTGCTCTGGGGAGCCGATTTTGTTGAAATCGGCTGACTCTGCATGATAGTTCTCTCAGACATGATCTAGCCCAGGTCCATTTGTCTGAATGGCGTGCCCTCGTCTCTGTTTCGCCTTGGCTGAGACTCGGGGGGCAGCTGGCCCGGTGGATGCTCTGTTTTTTAAAAGCCGATTGGGTGAACATCGGCTAGTCCTGCGCCGCGATTTTCGTCAAGGGTGGTGATCCAGCGGAACTCAAACTCATTGATCAAAAGGATGAAGGCTTGATGCGCTGACATCGGCTTATTGAGTTCTGACCAAGATTGCAGTCACCCTGTGGTCGAAAAGATGAAGGGCGGATTATGAGAGACCGATGCGTTGCCATCGGCTCATGGAGAATCGGTTTAAAAGAAATCAGCAAAGTCAAATTGGGGAAACTTCTTCATTCATAAACAGGATTTCTTACAAAGAAAGAGCCGATTGCTCAAAGAAGGAAGAACAAAAGAAGGGTCTATTGACCAATCTACTACTGCTAGGCCTACACTAATAGATCCTAATCTATGGGCCATCGCTGCCCTCGTCGTCATCCTCGGAACTCTCATCGGCACTACTGCCGATGGGCTCCTCGTCGCTACTCCCGTAGCCCTCTACGGGAGCTTCATCCCCGTCTTCATCGTCGCTGCTGTCGTCGTCCCACCACATGCGGAGGCGTTTCGCCGGCGGGTAGCCCTCGAGGGAGTCGTCGTCGTCGTCGTCTTCCTCTTCCTCTTCTTCAGAGGTGGGGCAGCCGTCCCAGGGGAACCGGTCGTCCTCGCTTTCCGACTCCAGTTCCCCGTCGGCGAGGAACTGAAGATCTTCATCCCCGCTAGTCAAGGATTTGTCGTCCTCGGACCAGATGGAGGAGGCGTGGCTTTCCTCGTCCCATTCTTCTGGGGCACGGATGTCCGGCGGCGTCTCGCGGGAGGAGGAGGACCCGTAGGAAAGCTCGGAGGAGGAGGAGGAGGAAGAAGACATGGTGGCACAGGAGGGTTTTTGGGTGCTAATGCGAGGAGGACGAAGGAGGAGCAAGCTGTTTAGAACGGTTAAATAAAAAGGATATGAGGGAGATTCAATGCCACAGCAGTTTCCGAGGAGATGATGCCCAACAGGAAAATTTTGCGGCCACGTGGAGAAGTGGAAGGGGCAAGGCATCATGATGAAGGATTCTGCGGCGGTTTCTGCTCTGCCACGACATGACCCGACGGAAGAAAAGCGTAATGATTTTGGAAATGTCATTTCCAAAACCAGGGGGGCATGTGTTATCACCGAATTTGACCGAGTCAGAGGTGGGCCGCGATCAAGATGGACTTGAAGATATATGTATAGAAGAAATACGTGAATCGGCCTTGTGTACCAAGTTTGGGCTAATTGCCCGTGTATCTGTAACATATTAGATTACGAGTCGGTTAGGAGATAGAGTTTTACCCGTGCACGGTTAGGTGCACGCCTGAATTAGAAAGTCCCTTGGACTATAAATATGTATCTAGGGTTTATGAAATAAACAACAACCAACGTTCAACACAAACAAATCTCGGCGCATCGCCAACTCCTTCGTCTCGAGGGTTTCTCCGGTAAGCACCATGCTGCCTAGATCGCATCTTGCGATCATGGCAGCACAAGCCTATCTCGTTGTTCATGCGTTGCTCGTGCTGAAGCCTTTTTGATGGCGAGCAACGTAGTTATCTCAGATGTGTTAGGGTTAGCATTGTTCTTCGTATCATATGCTGTCGTAGTGCAACCCTTATACATCTAGCCGCCCTTACACCTATCTTAGGTGTAGGGGCGGCACCCCGCTTGATCATAGTTTAGTAGATCCGATCCGTTACGGTTGCTCCTTGTTCTTCAAGGATTAGTTTAACATCCGCAATAGTTAGGCCTTACAAAGGGTTGGAGGATCCAGCGGCGTGTAGGGTGTAGTTTGCTAGCCCTAGACAGGATGTTCCGGGGATCAACCTCGTGTTGGTTTTTAGGCCCTATCTAGGATCGGCTTACGATCACCGTGCGCGAGCGCGAGGCCCAATCGTGAGTAGGATGATCCGATTATGCGGTGAAAACCCTAAATCGTCGTAGATCGCTTTAGCTTTATCTTGATCAAGCAGGACCACCATATATTCGGACACCTTGTACGAATCATGGGTGGATCGGCTCTTTGAGCCGATTCACGAGATAACCTGAGAGCCGATCGAGGCTCGTATTTAATGTTTACGTGTATGCCATGCAGGAAACTAAGCGAGGCATCATCCAACACCTTCCTGACCAGGTATAGGTCAGGTGGCACGCCCTTGCGATAACATCGGACGTGTGACCAGGAGGCTTTGCGGGCCGTCGCTCTGAGGGACTGGGGCCAGCCGCAGCCCTAGTTGTTCCCGGCTCTACTGTGTTGCCAGTCGCTGCCCGCCGGTGGGTTTTTGACCGCAACACCTTCCTATCACGTGAATCATCACGTCGCGCGCACCACGACAAGGGTTTAAGCTGCTCAAGTTCCAACGGAGAAGATTAATGAATGAAAAAAGTCCATTTTTTCATCCTTCAAGTTTGTGCAGAGTTCACTTTTCGTCCTAAATGTTTTATTTGGTATAAAATGGACCCTAAACTTTGCCAACCCGTTCACATGTCTTGTTCTTATGATTTTCTTCCGTAGATGATAACCAAGGTTCAAAAAAAATCAGATCCGAACATACCTCAATAAGAAGTAGTCCTAGACCAGAACCTTGAATCCCACTCACGACACGAGCAAGAAAAAGAGGATGGTAAATAACCAGCTCTGGCAGCCTCGTCTTTCTGCCGCTCCAGCGATTCTCACGTAAAGGGCAGCAACGATCCTAGTAGCGCCGCAACTCATCAACCTCTGCATATCGCCCGGCTGGACACACCCACTAGTGTATGTGAGGGCAGAAAGCGAGGGAGAGGGCAGAAAGGGAGGGTGAGGTTGACCGATAGGAACCACATCTCCATGTTCAACCGCAGAAGTAGTTGGAAGATTGTTGTGGGCATCATTACATCCAGCTTGATCTAGTGGCAGACATCGTAGTGGACAATCGGGATGTCAGACAAGCGGCGGATGCCGATATCGAGCAGATAGATAAATTGCGGCGACCTACTCAAGCCATAGGATTGGGGATTTATTTTGGCTGAAACTGGCTCGGTCGCGGTTTTCGTACTGCTTGGTTATGTTTCGTATCTTTTTTCAAAAAAATCAGCAGAACCAGACGTTTGAACAAGTTGGTAAAGTTTAGGGTCTCTTTTGGACCAAATGAAACATTTGGGATCAAAAGTGAACTTGTGTGAAAGTTGAAGGACGAAAAATGGATTTTTTTTTCTTAATGAATCATAAGCCTGACTATTCCATCGTGGAGGCCTCAAAGCCAATTCCTTTGTTTTTATTTTTTATTTTTTCTTTCTAATTCTCCACGTGTTGATTTGCTTTGCATGCACCATATGATCCGAGTCAGACCACCAAGGCGAAAGTGCTCATGGCTTCATGAGTAGGAGAACAGAGTTCAACTCGGCGGTTACGACGCTGCATGTACATACCGATCGACAGCGCATCATCATCTTCAACAAAGACTATTCATGACTCAGCGCCAAAATCAGAAGTAGACAACCGTTACCTCATCTGATCATGGTGATACTGAAACAAAGATTTGACTGGTCTGCTCGGTCGACTACGCCCGCCATCGCACACTCATCATACTTGGGGGCTCATCCGTCGTGGATACGTCGGATTCTTCTTCATCGACTATGTCGGCTACATCCACCAAGCGCCGCACAACTACAGACCGTGTCCACGGCACGACTTGCGTCCACATCGGCGCACCCGATAAAAAGCTAAGTTTTCCTTTTCCTCTAAGATTCAATTATTTCTGTATTTTCTCTACACCCGAATACTCGGGGGCTACACAATTACATTATTATAGAAAATTCACCCGACATTTGGGACTGCGACATTACTTCGTTATCACAAATATATTCGGTTACTTGGTGAATTTCTTATCTTCGGCTCTGGATATATTTTCTCCGGCTCAGTGGAATTATTTTCTTCGGCTCAGTGGAATTATTTTCTTTGACTTAGTGGATATATCTCCTTCGGCTCGGTGGATTTATTTTCGGTTTAGTGAAATTACCTTCTTTGGCTCAGTGGATTCATCTTCTTCGGCTTATTGGATTTTTTCTTCATCGGATTCATGTTATAAGATTCATCTATATGGATATTACTGTTTTACTCTTATACAACATTACCCGAGGCGTTTCGGGTCAGTGGATTTATCATCGAGGATTATTATTGGATTCATTTTCTTCGGCGGATTCATCTTCTATGGTTATTACTGGATTATTCGGGTCAATGGACTCATCCTATATGATATCAGCGGATTCATGCTTAATGGCCTTTAGTGGGGTCGACAATTTCATCAAATTCTCTAGCGGAAGTCAAGAACAAGTTACATATCCATGGAGCCGACACTCGGAGGCTCGACAACGACTTCGCCCCTGAGCATAGCTACAACATAATATTCCCGGCGACCAATACTTCGGCACAATGTTTTCAGCAACGCTCGGGGGCTCGACAACGACTTTGACCCGGGTCACAACTATGACACGGCGTCTAAGCAACAATTATGACATCACCCCGGCAGCGCTTGGAGGCTCAGCTATTTCTTCATCAACAATTTGGCGGCATTTATTTTCGCTATTTGGTGGTTTCTATTTCGGCACGACTTCTTCTCTCGCTCTCCAAGACTTCATCGCGCGTCGACTCAATCGTGCCCAATAAGCTAAGTGTTCCTTTGATTTGCATAAAGTTAATTATCATTTACTTTCGCCGCACCCGACACTCGGGGGCTGCGCCATACTTCTGCACTATACATCTCAGGTTGACAAAAGAAGAACTGTACCGACGAAATCTTCTTCAAAGAGGAACCCGACGAAATTATCCTCAAGGAGGAACCCGAAGAAATTATCCTCAAGGATGAACCCGAAGAAATTAACCTCAAGGAGGAACCCGAAGAAAATTCCTCAAGGAGGACCCGAAGAATTTTTCTCAAGGATGACCCGAATAAATTTTACTCAAGGAGGAACTCGACGAAAATCTCTTCAAGGAGGAACCCGACAAAAAAAAAGAATGGAAAAAATCTTCGAGTCCATATACTCGTCATTTACTCCAGTCGCATATTCGATGAAAAGCATACTTCAAGGAAGTCGATAAAGAAAGTTGAGCCTACACCCAAGTGCAAACACTCGGCTGTAGCCTCGGGGGCTACTCCCATCGGGAGCGCTTGTCGCGCACCCGAAGAAATGAAATCAATATAGCAAGTCAATACAGAAGGAGCTTCAAGATCTTATTCGACAAAAAATAGCAACCCGGAAAAACGGTTCAACCCGAAGAAATAGAGCATTCCATTAGCCGAACAAAAGGCACTAGACAATATATTTTTAGAGCGCCTCAGTCGCGAATTAATCTCTGAATGCCGCTATACTTTGCGAAGGTAAGTCCCTAGGATCCTGATGGCGTGTAACTCACACGTTCGTTGGGAACCCCAAGAGGAAGGTATGATGCGCACAGCAGCAAGTTTTCCCTCAGAAAGAAACCAAGGTTTATCGAACCAGGAGGAGCCAAGAAGCACGTTGAAGGTTGATGGCGGCGGGATGTAGTGCGGCGCAACACCGGAGATTCCGGCGCCAACGTGGAACCTGCACAACACAACCAAAGTACTTTGCCCCAACGAAACCAGTGAGGTTGTCAATCTCACCGGCTTGCTGTAACAAAGGATTAACCGTATTGTGTGGAAGATGATTGTTTGCAAGAAAACAGTAAAACAAGTATTGCAGCAGATTTGTATTTTAGTATAAAAGAATGGACCGGGGTCCACAGTTCACTAGAGGTGTCTCTCCCATAAGATAAAAGCATGTTGGGTGAACAAATTACAGTCGGGCAATTGACAAATAGAGAGGGCATAACAATGCACATACATGTCATGATAAATATAGTGAGATTTAATTGGGCATTACGACAAAGTACATAGACCGCCATCCAGCTTGCATCTATGCCTAAAAAGTCCACCTTCAGGTTATCATCCGAACCCCTTCCAGTATTAAGTTGCAAAGCAACAGACAATTGCATTAAGTATGGTGCGTAATGTAATCAGCAACTACATCCTTAGACATAGCATCAATGTTTTATCCCTAGTGGCAACAGCACATCCACAACCTTAGAACTTTCTGTCACTGTCCCAAATATCAATGGAGGCATGAACCCACTATCGAGCATAAGTACTCCCTCTTGGAGTTAAGAGCAAAAACTTGGCCAGAGCCTCTACTAATAACGGAGAGCATGCAAGATCATAAACAACACATAGGTAATAACTTGATAATTAACATAACATAGTATTCTCTATCCATTGGATCCCGACAAACACAACATATAGCATTACAGATAGATGATCTTGATCATGTTAGGCAGCTCACAAGATCCAACAATGAAGCACAATGAGGAGAAGACAACCATCTAGCTACTGCTATGGACCCATAGTCCAGGGGTGAACTACCCACTCATCACTCCGGAGGCGACCATGGCGGTGAAGAGTCCTCCGGGAGATGAATCCCCTCTCCGGCAGGGTGCCGGAGGAGATAACTAGAATCCCCCGAGATGGGATTGGCGGCGGCGGCGTCTCTGTAAGGTTTTCCGTATCGTGGCTCTCGGTACTGGGGGTTTCGCGACGGAGGCTTTAAGTAGGCGTAAGGGCAACGCGGGGGCCACACGAGGGCCCCACACCATAGGTCGGCGCGGCCAGGGCCCGGGCCGCGCCGCCCTAGTGTGGCGGCGCCTCGTGGCCCCACTTCGACTCCTCTTCGGTCTTCCGGAAGCTTCGTGGCAAAATAGGACCCCGGGTGTTGATTTCGTCCAATTCCGAGAATATTTCGTTACTAGGATTTCTGAAACCAAAAACAGCAGAAAACAACAATCGGCTCTTCGGCATCTTGTTAATAGGTTAGTTCCAGAAAATGCACGAATATGACATAAAGTGTGCATAAAACATGTAGATATCATCAATAATGTGGCATCGAACATAATAAATTATCGATACGTCGGAGACGTATCAGCATCCCCAAGCTTAGTTCTGCTCGTCCCGAGCAGTGTAAAACGATAACAAAGATAATTTCTGAAGTGACATGCCATCATAACCTTGATCATACTATTTGTAAACATATGTAATGAATGCAGCGATCAAAACAATGGTAATGACATGAGTAAACAATTGAATCATAAAGCAAAGACTTTTCATGAATAATACTTCAAGACAAGCATCAATAAGTCTTGCATAAGAGTTAACTCATAAAGCAATAAATCAAAGTAAAGGTATTGAAGCAACACAAAGGAAGATTAAGTTTCAGCGGTTGCTTTCAACTTGTAACATGTATATCTCATGGATAATTGTCAACATAGAGTAATATAACAAGTGCAATATGCAAGTATGTAGGAATCAATGCACAGTTCACACAAGTGTTTGCTTCTTGAGGTGGAGAGAGATAGGTGAACCGACTCAACATAAAAGTAAAAAGAATGGTCCTTCAAAGAGGAAAGCATCGATTGCTATATTTGTGCTAGAGCTTTTATTTTGAAAACATGAAACAATTTTGTCAACGGTAGTAATAAAGCATATGAGTTATGTAAATTATATCTTACAAGTTGCAAGCCTCATGCATAGTATACTAATAGTGCCCGCACCTTGTCCTAATTAGCTTGGACTACCGGATCATCGCAATACACATGTTTTAACCAAGTGTCACAATGGGGTACCTCCATGCCGCTCGTACAAAGGTCTAAGGAGAAAGCTCGCATTTTGGATTTCTCGCTTTTGATTATTCTCAACTTAGACATCCATACCGGGACAACATGGACAACAGATAATGGACTCCTCTTTAATGCATAAGCATGTGGCAACAATTATTATTCTCATATGAGATTGAGGATATATGTCCAAAACTGAAACTTCCACCATGAATCATGGCTTTAGTTAGCGGCCCAATGTTCTTCTCTAACAATATGTATGCTCCAACCATAAAGGTGGTAGATCTCTCTTACTTCGGACAAGACGGACATGCATAGCAACTCACATGATATTCAACAAAGAATAGTTGATGGCGTCCCCGAAACATGGTTATCGCACAACAAGCAACTTAATAAGAGATAAAGTGCATAAGTACATATTCAATACCACAATAGTTTTTAAGCTATTTGTCCCATGAGCTATATATTGTAAAGGCGAATGATGGAGTTTTAAAGGTAGCACTCAAGCAATTTACTTTGGAATGGCGGATAAATACCATGTAGTAGGTAGGTATGGTGGACACAAATGGCATAGTGGTTGGCTCAAGTATTTTGGATGCATGAGAAGTATTCCCTCTCGATACAAGGTTTAGGCTAGCAAGGTTATTTGAAACAAACACAAGGATGAACGGTGCAGCAAAACTCACATAAAAGACATATTGTAAACATTATAAGACTCCACACCGTCTTCCTTGTTGTTCAAAACTCAATACTAGATATTATCTAGACTCTAGAGAAACCAAATATGCAAACCAAATTAGCAAGCTCTAAGTGTTTCTTCATTAATGGGTGCAAAGTATATGATGCAAGAGCCTAAACATGAGCACAACAATTGCCAAGTATCAAATTATCCAAGACATTTTAGAATTACTACATGTAGTATTTTCCAATTCCAACCATATAACAATTTAACGAACAAGAAACTTCGCCATGAATACTATGAGTAGAGCCTAAGGACATACTTGTACATATGCTACAGCGGAGCGTGTCTCTCTCCCATATAGTGAATGCTTGGATCCATTTTATTCAAACAAAACAAAAACAAAAACAAACCGACGCTTCAAGCAAAGTGCATAAGATGTGACGGAATAAAAATATAGTTTCAGGGGAGGAACCTGATAATGTTGTCGATGAAGAAGGGGATGCCTTGGGCATCCCCAAGCTTAGACGCTTGAGTCTTCTTAGAATATGCAGGGGTGAACCACCGGGGCATCCCCAAGCTTAGAGCTTTCACTCTCCTTGATCATATTGTATCATACTCCTCTCTTGATCCTTGAAAACTTCCTCCACACCAAACTCGAAACAACTCATTAGAGGGTTAGTGCACAATAGAAATTAACATGTTCAGAGGTGACACAATCATTCTTAACACTTCTGGACATTGCATAAAGCTACTGGACATTAATGGATCAAAGAAATTCATCCAACATAGCAAAAGAGGCAATGCGAAATAAAAGGCAGAATCTGTCAAAACAGAACAGTCCGTAAAGATGGATTTAATTGAGGCACCAGACTTGCTGAAATGAAAATGCCCAAATTGAATGAAAGTTGCGTACATATCTGAGGATCACTCACGTAAATTGGCTTAATTTTCTGAGTTACCTACAGAGAATTAGACCCAGATTCGTGACAGCAAAGAAATCTGTTTCTGCGCAGTAATCCAAATCTAGTATTCACTTTACTATCAAAGACTTTACTTGGCACAACAAAACACAAAACTAAGATAAGGAGAGGTTGCTACAGTAGTAAACAACTTCCAAGACTCAAATATAAAACAAAAATACTGTAGTAAAAACATGGGTTGTCTCCCATAAGCGCTTTTCTTTAACGCCTTTCAGCTAGGCGCGAAAGTGTGTATCAAGTATTATCAAAGGGTGGTGCATCTACAAGTGGGGTTTGGAGTTTTCTCAACCAAGCATAGTATATTGGATACATAAGTTTCAGCGTCTCCCTTTTCATTAGTCTTGGGCTTGCTACTCTCATCGAACAAATTTTCGGGAACAAGCCAAGCATAGTTATTTTCTAGTGCATCATTCATAGCTAGGAGTTTACATGGTATTGGTGCTTTGATCTCCCCACCATCATTAATATTATTAGTGTACCTTATTCTATCCATGTCCATCTTTTCAAGGAGACCAACAAAATTAGTATGAGAACCAAGCATATTAAATTTAGCAAAGACCTTTCTAGCCTCTCTTGCTAGACCACCAAATTCTCTAAGAAGGGTTTCTAAAACAAAATCCTTCTTTTCCCCCTCTTCCATATCACCGAGTGTAAGAAACATATGTTGGATTATAGGATTGAGATTAACAAATTTAGTTTCCAACATGCGAACTAAACCAAGACAGCAGCAATTTCATAAGTAGGAGCAAGTTCTACCAAGTGTCTATCTTCAAAATCTTCAACGGTACTAACATGACTGGAAAATTCTTCTATATTGTTTCTCCCAATTATAGACCCGCGTCCTACCGGTATGTCTTTTGTGGTAAAATTAAAAGGAAACATGATGAAATAAGTAAAGCAAATGCAAGTAACTAATTTTTTTGTGTTTTTGATATAGCAAACAAGATAGTAAATAAAGTAAAGCTAGCAACTAATTTTTTTGTGTTTTGATATAATGCAGCAAACAAAGTAGTAAATAAAATAAAGCAAGACAAAAACAAAGTAAAGAGATTGGGAAGTGGAGACTCCCCTTGCAGCGTGTCTTGATCTCCCGGCAACGGCGCCGGAAAAAGAGCTTGATGGCGTGTAACTCACACGTTCGTTGGGAACCCCAAGAGGAAGGTATGATGCGCACAGCAGCAAGTTTTTCCTCGGAAAGAAACCAAGGTTTATCGAACCGGGAGGAGCCAAGAAGCACGTTGAAGGTTGATGGCGGCGGGATGTAGTGCGGCGCAACACCAGAGATTCCGGCGCCAACGTGGAACCTGCACAACACAACCAAAGTACTTTGCCCCAACGAAACGAGTGAGGTTGTCAATCTCACCGGCTTGCTGTAACAAAGGATTAACCGTATTGTGTGGAAGATGATTGTTTGCAAGAAAACAATAAAACAAGTATTGCAACAGATTTGTATTTCAGTATAAAAGAATGGACCGGGGTCCACAGTTCACTAGAGGTGTCTCTCCCATAAGATAAAAGCATGTTGGGTGAACAAATTACAGTCGGGCAATTGACAAATAGAGAGGGCATAACAATGCAGATAAATATAGTGAGATTTAATTGGGCATTACGACAAAGTACATAGACCGCCATCCAGCTGCATCTATGCCTAAAAAGTCCACCTTCAGGTTATCATCCGAACCCCTTCCAGTATTAAGTTGCAAAGCCACAGACAATTGCATTAAGTATGGTGCGTAATGTAATCAACAAATACATCCTTAGACATAGCATCAATGTTTTATCCCTAGTGGAAACAGCACATCCACAACCTTAGAACTTTCTGTCACTGTCCCAGATATCAATGGAGGCATGAACCCACTATCGAGCATAAATACTCCCTCTTGGAGTTAAGAGCAAAAACTTGGCCGAGCCTCTACTAATAACGGAGAGCATGCAAGATCATAAACAACACATAGGTAATAACTTGATAATTAACATAACATAGTATTCTCTATCCATCGGATCCCGACAAACACAACATATAGTATTACGGATAGATGATCTTGATCATGTTAGGCAGCTCACAAGATCCAACAATGAAGCACAATGAGGAGAAGACAACCATCTAGCTACTGCTATGGACCCATAGTCCAGGGGTGAACTACTCACTCATCACTCTGGAGGCGACCATGGCGGTGAAGAGTCCTCCGGGAGATGAATCCCTCTCCCGGCAGGGTGCCGGAGGAGATCTCCAGAATCCCCCGAGATGGGATTGGCGGCGGCGGCGTCTCTGTAAGGTTTTCCGTATCGTGGCTCTCGGTACTGGGGGTTTCGCGACGGAGGCTTTAAGTAGGCGGAAGGGCAACGCGGGGGGCCACACGAGGGCCCCACACCATAGGTCGGCGCGGCCAGGGCCTGGGCCGCGCCGCCCTAGTGTGGAGGCGCCTCGTGGCCCCACCTCGACTCCTCTTCGGTCTTCCGGAAGCTTCGTGGCAAAATAGGACCCCGGGCGTTGATTTCGTCCAATTCCGAGAATATTTCGTTACTAGGATTTCGAAACCAAAAACAGCAGAAAACAAGCAATCGGCTCTTCGGCATCTTGTTAATAGGTTAGTTCCAGAAAATGCACGAATATGACATAAAGTGTGCATAAAACATGTAGATATCATCAATAATGTGGCATGGAACATAAGAAATTATCGATACGTCGGAGACGTATCAGATCCGTCCTGCGCGGCGTGGCACCGCCTCTGACGACGCTTTGCTACTTTTTTCCGTATCAACAGATACGAAGAAAAATCCTAACGGACGCGTTAGGTACCCGATAAAACATGACTGGAGTTCGGCATCTGGTAAGACCTTAAGCGGCACATGTCGAATTACGCCAGTATCCCGAATTCGTGTTCGGGGACGCGAGTTTGAAGTAGGTTTATACGGATTGCCACAAGTGCATTAACTGGTACCCGAGCTTTCGGATGAACCAGCCCTATTTACCAATATCCATGTGCAATATAGAAGTCGAGAAAAATATAGTGTTTCCGTGCACTCGAAATATATGAAAAACAAAGAAATGAAGTCTGGAGATTTCATCCGATTTCATCTTATTCTGCGACTCAAATAAATATAGCAAAGTTGTTTACCTAAAGCTTCGGCTTCATGAAGAAAAATGTATGTCAAAATAAGACAGGATAGCAAATAGTTTACTCGACCCGAGTTTTCGTGTTTTTGTCTTGCAGGTAAATATATAAAGGTTTGTAGACTCAACTCGGCTCTGCGACTCGAGTGGAGCCTACTCCCATCGGGAGTGCATGGATTTCATTAAGTATTCGAACAGGAGTCGATAAAAAGAGGGGCGGCGCCCGGAAATATAGTCAAGTTCTTCATCGAGTAGTACAACTTGAGTCTATGCCCAAGTGCAAGCACTTGCCCATAGACCCGGGGGCTACTCCCATCGGGAGCGCTGCCGCGCACCCGATAGAAAAGTAATTTCGAGAATCGTCGACATCATCTACGCTACACATGATCTACGACATGGACCTCGCCTTGTATTTCTTCGACTTTGGAGATGGTTATGCTTGGAGTCTCTACGCAAGTCTTCGACTTCCCTAGACACTCGGGGCCTACTGACATGGGTATACCCTTCGGGTACTGATACGTCCAATTTGCATCACTATTTTATATCATAACTTGCTGTTATTCATTGATATATTTCATATTTGGAGGTAATACTTATGTTATTTCATCTATTTTGTATGTTTCATGATTATTGGAGGATCACGCACCGGAGCCAGGATTCTGCTGGAAAAAGCATCGTCAGAACGCAATATTTCGGAAGATCAACAATTGACGGGAATTACACGAAAATTCCAATTTTTCCAGATGACGAAGGGAGCCAGAAGGGGGAGCTGAGGAGGGCCGCCATGGGCCCCCCTCACAGGCCGGCGCGGGCCCTGCCCTGGCCGCGCCACCCTGTGAGGAGGGGGCCCACAGCCCCCTCTCGCCTCCTTTTCTTCGCGTAATCCTTCGTCCCGAAAACCTAAGCCAGAAGGGGTACGTCACGAAGAGCCACAGCCGCCTCTGCGGGGCGGAGAACACCAGAGAGAAAAGAGCTCTCCGGCGGGCAGGAATCCGCCGGGGAAATTCCCTCCCGGAGGGGGAAATCGACGCCATCGTCACCGTCATCGAGCTGGACATCATCTCCATCACCATCACCATCATATTCATCATCATCACCGCCGTCTCCACCGCTGCACCTCGTCACCGCTGTAGCAATTTGGGTTTGATCTTGATTGTTTGATAGGGGAAACTCTCCCGGTGTTGATTTCTACTTGTTATTGATGCTATTGAGTGAAACCGTTGAACCAAGGTTTATGTTCAGATTGTTATTCATTATCATATCACCTCTGATCATGTTCCATATGATGTCTCGTGAGTAGTTCGTTTAGTTCTTGAGGACATGGGTGAAGTCTAAATGTTAGTAGTGAAGTATGGTTGAGTAGTATTCAATGTTATGATATTTAAGTTGTGGTGTTATTCTTCTAGTGGTGTCGTGTGAACGTCGACTACACGACACTTCACCTTTATGGGCCTAGGGGAATGCATCTTGTACTCGTTTGCCAATTGCGGGGTTGCCGGAGTGACGAAACCCGAGCCCCCGTTGGTATATCGATGCGAGGAGGGATCGCAGGATCTCGCAGTTTAAGGCTGTGGTTAGATTTATCTTAATTACTTTCTTGTAGTTGCGGATGCTTGCAAGGGGTATAATCACAAGTGTGTATTAGTCCTAGGAAGGGCGGTACACTAGCATAGGTTCACCCACACAACACTTATCAAAACAATGAAGATTAATTAGCCGTATGTAGCGAAAGCACTAGACTAAAATCCCGTGTGTCCTCGAGAACGTTTGGTCATTATAAGTAAACAAACCGGCTTGTCCTTTGTGCTAAAAAGGATTGGGCCACTCGCTGCAATTGTTACTCTCGCACTTTACTTACTCGTACTTTATTCATCCGTTACATCAAAACCCCCGAATACTTGTCTGTGAGCATTTACAGTGAATCCTTCATCAAAACTGCTTGTCAACACCTTCTGCTCCTCGTTGGGATCGACATTCTTACTTATCGAAGATACTGCGATACACCCCCTATACTTGTGGGTCATCAAGACTATTTTCTGGCGCCGTTGCCGGGGAGTGAAGCGCTATTGGTAAGGGAAATTTCTACTGTTTGTGCTGATTTTAATTCCGCCTGTTGCTATAACTCATTATGGAGAGATCTTCTCTTGAGTGTTTATTTGGGAGATCCACAACTACTGCAAAGGTAGTGGATGAGGCGCCAGATAAGGAAGAAATACCATACAAAATACCTATGAAAATTATTGAACGCGTAGTGGGTAACCGTTATACAGGGGATGGAACTGTCCACCCTGGAGATCATTTACTGTTCTTACATGAATTATGCGGTTTATTCAAGTGTGCAGGTATTGCTATGGATGAAGTGAGGAAGAAACTATTTGATACGTCTCCGACGTATCGATAATTTCTTATGTTCCATGCCACATTATTGATGATTTATCTACATGTTTTATGCACACTTTATGTCATATTCGTGCATTTTCTGGAACTAACCTATTAACAAGATGCCGAAGAGCCAGTTGCTGTTTTCTGCTGTTTTTGGTTTCAGAAATCCTAGTATCGAAATATTCTCGGAATTGGACGAAATCAACGCCCAGGGTCCTATTTTGCCACGAAGCTTCCGAAGACCGAAGAGGAGTCGAAGTGGGGCCACGAGGCGCCGCCACACTAGGGCGGCGCGGCCCAGGCCCTGGCCGCGCCGACCTGTGGTGTGGGGCCCTCGTGTGGCCCCCCGCGTTGCCCTTCCGCCTACTTAAAGCCTTCATCGCGAAACCCCCAGTACCGAGAGCCACGATACGGAAAACCTTACAGAGATGCCGCCGCCGCCAATCCCATCTCGGGGGATTCTGGAGATCTCCTCCGGCACCCTGCCGGAGAGGGGATTCATCTCCCGGAGGACTCTTCACCGCCATGGTCGCCTCCGGAGTGATGAGTGAGTAGTTCACCCCTGGACTATGGGTCCATAGCAGTAGCTAGATGGTTGTCTTCTCCTCATTGTGCTTCATTGTCGGATCTTGTGAGCTGCCTAACATGATCAAGATCATCTATCCGTAATACTATATGTTGTGTTTGTCGGGATCCGATGGATAGAGAATACTATGTTATGTTGATTATCAATCTATTACCTATGTGTTGTTTATGATCTTGCATGCTCTCCGTTATTAGTAGAGGCTCGGCCAAGTTTTTGCTCTTAACTCCAAGAGGGAGTATTTATGCTCGATAGTGGGTTCATGCCTCCATTGATATCTCGGGACAGGTGACGGAAAGTTCTAAGGTTGTGGATGTGCTGTTGCCACTAGGGATAAAACATTGATGCTATGTCTAAGGATGTAGTTGTTGATTACATTACGCACCATACTTAATGCAATTGTCTCGTTGTTTTACAACTTAATACCGGGGGGGTTCGGATGATAACCTGAAGGTGGACTTTTTAGGCATAGATGCAGCTGGATGGCGGTCTATGTACTTTGTCGTAATGCCCAATTAAATCTCACTATATTTATCATGACATGTATGTGCATTTTTATGCCCTCTCTATTTGTCAATTGCCCGACTGTAATTTGTTCACCCAACATGCTTTTATCTTATGGGAGAGACACCTCTAGTGAACTGTGGACCTCGGTCCATTCTTTTATACTGAAATACAAATCTGCTGCAATACTTGTTTTACTGTTTTCTTGCAAACAATCATCTTCCACACAATACGGTTAATCCTTTGTTACAGCAAGCCGGTGAGATTGACAACCTCACTTGTTTCGTTGGGGCAAAGTACTTTGGTTGTGTTGTGCATGTTCCACGTTGGCGCCGGAATCTCCGGTGTTGCGCCGCACTACATCCCACCGCCATCAACCTTCAACGTGCTTCTTGGCTCCTCCTGGTTCGATAAACCTTGGTTTCTTTCGAGGGAAAACTTGCTGCTGTGCGCATCATACCTTCCTCTTGGGGTTCCCAACGAACGTGTGAGTTACACGCCATCAAGCATATTTTCTGGCGCCGTTGCCGGGGAGATCAAGACACGCTGCAAGGGGAGTCTCCACAATCCAATCTCTTTACTTTGTTTTTGTCTTGCTTTATTTTATTTACTACTTTGTTTGCTGCACTAAATCAAAACACACAAAAAAAATTAGTTGATAGCTTTACTTTATTTACTGTCTTGCACTCTATATCAAAAACACACAAAAATTAGTTACTTGCATTTATTTTATCTAGTTTGCTTTATTCACTACTGCTAAAATGAGTAATCCTGAAGTTGAAGTTCGTTCGTTTAAACAACAAGGGGGAGAATGTTTAAAAGATGCTTGGTATAGAATTAGTGATGCCCATAATAGGTGCACTAAGAAACACTCCACCACTATCCTACTCAGGAATTTTTATGTTGGTATTTCTAGCTGGAATAGGTATGTTCTTGATTGTCTCGCATGAGGTAACTTCCTAGGTGCTTCTGCTTTAGAAGCTAGTTGCATTATTGAGAGTTTATTTGGAATACCACTTGTTAATGAAGTTAAAATTGAAACCTCTCTTGAAGATGTTATGAAAAAATTGGAAACCATAGAGAAAAATTTCCCAAGTGTTGAAACTAAATTGGAAATGTTACTTGATAAAACCGATGAACTTGATAAATCCTTAGGAGGAATTGATGAAAGAATTAGTGTCCTAGGAACTTGTGTTGTCCATGATAATCAAATTAATAGGATTGGCGAACTTGAAAAAGCTATGGGAACCTTGGGTTCAACCTTTTCATCTTTAAAGTTTAGAGAGAAAGCTTATGTGGGAAAGGAGCAAAAGTTTATGTATGTCTCTAAAGTGCCTAAACCAAAGAAACATTATTATAGGCCTAAAATTGACAAAGCCCTTAGTGCCACCACAGATGGGGGAACTTATAATGCCGATGCATCATCCCTCGATAACACTTGATATACACTTTCTGCGCCTAGCTGAAAGACGTTAAAGAAAAGCGCTTATGGGAGACAACCCATGTTTTTACTACAGTATTTTTGTTTTATATTTGAGTCTTGGAAGTTGTTTACTACTGTAGCAACCTCTCCTTATCTTAGTTTTGTGTTTTGTTGTGCCAAGTAAAGTCTTTGATAGTAAGGTTCATACTAGATTTGGATTACTGCGCGATTCTAGATTTCTTTGCTGTCACGAATTTCGACCTGCCTCTCTGTAGGTAGCTCAGAAAAATATGCCAATTTACGTGCGTGATCCTCAGATATGTACGCAACTTTAATTCAATTTGGGCATTTTCATTTGAGCAAGTCTGGTGCCATTTTAAAATTCGTCTTTACGAACTGTTCTGTTTTGACAGATTCTGCCTTTTATTTCGCATTGCCTCTTTTGCTATGTTGGATGAATTTCTTTGATCCATTAATGTCCGAGTAGCTTTATGCAATGTCCAGAAGTGTTAATAATGATTATGTCACCTCTGAACATGTTAATTTTTATTGTGCACTA
>NC_061510.1:378405881-378417591 GCF_022539505.1 Lolium rigidum
CAAGTGGTGAATGGACAAAGACTCAAGCATTATATCTCGTGTGATTCTTATAATGTTGATGTTGATATTATTCGAGTGGAAACACCTGAAGCTTTCATCAAGGGACAAATTGACAACTCGCCGGAACTCGACTTTGAATAGGTAACAGTACTGGTAACGAAAAGTTCGCGATTTACTTTCCGAACATTATTTTTGTTGTTTTTGGAAAATATGAAAAATTACGAGTTCGAAACGGAGTGGAAAAGACGCACGAGGGGGCGAAACCACAGGCCGGCACGGCCCTGACCTGGGCCCGCGCCGACCTATGGTCTGGCCGCCTCGTCGCCCCTTTCCGACTCTAGTTCGATCTGGTACTTTCCGTTTGTTCTGGAAATTTTTATTATAAAATCCCCCGGACCCCTGGAGGTCCGTATATCGTTTTCTCGACGTGTTTTGTTTCGAGCTGTTTCTGCCGTGATCTGTTTTCGCTTAGAGGCACCATGGTCTCCAAGAACAAGGGCAAGGGGCTTTCGGAGGAAGAAGTGAAGGAGGTGCCATCAAGACAAGATCGACAAGCCGGAGGGAGCAAGCAAATCTTGGTGGGATCCGTTGACACTCAACGTTCTTTTTCTCATAACTTGCAGTGGACCTCTATCACTCGCTTTAGCCTCGACTCCTTCCCCATGATGGAAGAAGTTCTACGGATTACTGATGAGTTTTGTGATCAATATCGGGCTCTGAGAAGAGAAGTGGAGATACTCCAGGAGGAGAATTGCCGTCTCCGAAGAATGATTGAATACCACTCGATTCGCATCACAAGGTCGTCATCGCCAACCTCAGATAACAATGAATCTCTTCGAATCTTAGTGCAGAATTGTCAAGCTGAGAAACTGAAGTTGAAGGAGCTTATTAAGAAGCGCGGGAAGAGTTCATCACCACCATCGCCAAAGGAGTAATTCCTCATCAGTATTGGCATCCCCTTGGTTTGTTCCAAGCTTGGGGGAGTGCCACGGTATCACATTATCATTACCTTTTACTTTTTACTATCAAGTAGTGTCATATCATGAGTAGGGAAGTTATCGTATGAGATGGGTTGCAGTGTGGAGTATCTCTCCTTTAGTTTGTCTATGTATCCCTTGGTGTGAGTTATCGTTATGGAATATTAATGAGAAGTCTTATCATTTACATATTGCACACCTTATTTTAGTTTGCAATTTCTACTATATGATTGATCTTGATTTTAGTATTGGTACCACTTTGGGAGCATTGAGTTAATCTATTTGGTTTTGGCAAACTTAGCAATGGTCAATAGCAACAACACTTTGAGTTTTAGATGAATAGAGGTAGTACATGTAGAAGATATTATTATCTTCCTTATCAGTTCTTAGCTTAGTATTCTAAAGTTAAAACTGTTTGTGTTTACAAGTAAGATGCATGATTGTTTCTATCACATGTATATTTGTTTGTTTCACCTCAACTCTTATGCTTGCTAATTAACCTTGCTAGCCAAAGACCTGTACGGAGAGGGAATACTTCTCGTGCATCCAAACCTGAACCCAAACCTATGCCATTTGTGTCCACCATACCTACCTACCGCATGGTATTGTTTGCCATTCCAAGTAAATACTTCATGTGCTACCTTTAAACAATTCAAAACTTATTACTTCTTATTTGTGTCAATGTTTTATAGCTCATGAGGAAGTATGTGGTGTTTTATCTTTCAGTCTTGTTAGGCAGCCTCCACTAAAGGACTAGTGGCTTCATCCACTTATCCTATAATTTTGCAATAAGAGCCGGCAACGGGGTTCCCAGACCCCAATTAATCAACTTTCATTAATAATTCTCTTCACATGTTTTGCCCCGATTCATCAAGTAAGCAACTTAATTTTGCAATAGACACTCCTCCATGGTATGAGATTGTTGGAAGGCACCCGAGGATTCGGTTAGCCATGGCTTGTGTAAGCAAAGGTTGGGGGGAGTGTCACCCTTAAATAAACTAAAATACATGTGTAAACAAAAGAGAAGAGGGATGATCTACCTTGCTGGTAGAGATAACGTCCTTCATGGGAGCCGCTCTTTGAGGTTTGTTTGGCAAGGGGGTTAGAGTACCCGCTACCAGTCATTGACAACAACAAACACCTCTCAAAACTTTACTTTTATTCTCTTTATATGATTTCAAAACTGAAAAAAAGCTCTAGCACATGATTTAATCTCTCGCTTCCTCTCTGCGAAGGGCCTCGTCTTTTACTTTATGTTGAGTCAATAAACCTATTTCCCTCCATCTCAAGCAAGCATTTGAGTTGTTGTGATCAAACTATTATATTGTGATTTGCTTCATCATGTCTTTACTCTTTCTTGTTTAATACAAGTTTTACCTTGAATGAATATAGCTTTGAAGTTATCAATGATTAATATGATTGAGTATGCAAGTTTACCATAAGCTTTTAATATGAGAGCACTGCTCAATAGATGAATGTAATTTGTTAAATGTTCTCTGACCAAGAACAAAGTTTGCCATCACCAACTATGATTCCTTATGCACCTTTATTTGTGATTACCTTATACTTGTTTCAAGTTGAGTTATATGAGGAAGTTGTTTAATGTAATGTCTTGTGTGAATGAATATGATGCTTCTTGTCCGTATTTTATTTATCGACTCTTCACTCCATAAACATGTGGACCTCGTTTACGGAGTTCCGCTTCGCTTGGGGACAAGCGAAGTCTAAGCTTGGGGGGAGTTGATACGTCCAAATTGCATCACTATTTTATATCATAATTTGTCTGTTATTCATTGATATATTTCATATTGGAACACAATACTTATGTTATTTCATCTATTTTGCATGTTTCATGATTATTTGGAGATCGAGCACCGGAGCCGGGATTCTCGCCGGAAAAAGCACCGTCGAATGCAATATTTCGGAAGATCAACTCGTGGAAGGGAGTTTTACCAAAAATCCTATTTTTCCAGATGATGAAGGAAGCCGAAGGAGGGGCCAGGAGGACCCAGGGTGGGCCCACACCCTAGGGCGGCGCGGCCCATGCCCTGGCCGCGCCGCCATGTGGTCTGGGGGGCCCACGACCCCTTTCGCCTCCTTTTCTTCGCGAAACCCTTCGTCTCGAAGACCTAAGCCACAGAGGAATCCTCACGAAGGGTTACAGCCGCCTCTGCGGGGCGGAGAACACCAAAGAGAAAAGAGCTCTCCGGCGGGCAGGAATCCGCCGGGGAAATTCCCTCCCGGAGGGGGAAATCGACGCCATCGTCACCGCCATCGAGCTGGACATCATCTCCATCACCATCATCATCATCTCCACCATCATCACCGCACCTCCGCAGCACCTCGTCACCGCCGTAGCAATTTGGGTTCGATCTTGATTGTTTGATAGGGGAAACTCTCCCGGTATCTATTCATACTTGTTGTTGATGCTATTGAGTGAAACCATTGAACCAAGTTCATGTTCAGATTGTTATTCATCATCATATCACCTCTGATCATGTTCCATATGATGTCTCGTGAGTAGTTCGTTTAGTTCTTGAGGACATGGGTGAAGTCTAAATGTTAGTAGTGAACTATGGTTGAGTAATATTCAATGTTATGATATTTAAGTTGTGGTGTTATTCTTCTAGTGGTGTCGTGTGAACGTCGACTACACGACACTTCACCATTTATGGGCCTAGGGGAATGCATCTTGTACTCGTTTGCCAATTGCGGGGTTGCCGGAGTGACGAAACCTAAACCCCCGTTGGTATATCGATGCAGGAGGGATCGCAGGATCTCGCAGTTTAAGGCCGTGGTTAGATTTATCTTAATTACTTTCTTGTAGTTGCGGATGCTTGCAAGGGGTATAATCACAAGTATGTATTAGTCCTAGGAAGGGCGGTACATTAGCACAGGTTCACCCACACAACACTTATCAAAACAATGAAGATTAATCAGCTTGTATGTAGCGAAAGCACTAGACTAAAATCCCGTGTGTCCTCGAGAACGTTTGGTCATTATAAGTAAACAAACCGGCTTGTCCTTTGTGCTAAAAAGGATTGGGCCACTCGCTGCAATTATTTCTCTCGCATTTTACTTACTCGTACTTATTTCATCTCGTTACATCAAAACCCCCGAATATTTGTCTCGTGAGCATTTACAAGTGAAACCTTCATCGAAACTGTTTGCCAACACCTTCTGCTCCTCGTTGGGATCGACATTCTTACTTATCGAAGATACTACGATACACCCCCTATACTTGTGGGTCATCAAGTACACAAGAAGACATGGTGGCAATAAGATGCCAATTGAATTCACTGCTGGTGTCAGGAGACCCAAGGATTATGTCCAGTCAGCAAAGCTGAGCAATGAGGTTGGTATTCACATCCGTGAAAAAATGCCGCTTGCAACACACTCGGACACAGGTACAAGAAAGATGAAACTCTCAAACATGTCATTCCTCATGCTATAAGTACAGTAGCGAGTGAGTCCCGTACAATCTTGGTTTAACCTAATTAGTATGCTACATGATCAACTATCTAAGAATCTACCGATTAATGCATCACTATTTTGAAGGGAAAGTTTAATATGGACAAAAATGATGAGGTGGCTCAAGATGTGTGCACCGATATGCCGCAAGTTAGTATTCGGCAGCTTCCGATATAGGCTTAAAAAGGAGTATTGGCCGAAAATTAAAAATCTCACACTGGAGCAAGCATATCTCAAGAAGCCGGATCATGTAGAAGAGAAAAGTCGGAAAGAACTCGGTGAAAAGATGGTTTGATGAGAAGTACCAGGTACATAAACATTATTCCTTTCAATAACAGACTACCGAATTCTTACATTTCTCCGATCCGGATAAATAAAATGCATGTACTCGAACATAGGGACTCGTGTGTAATAAATGGAAAGAACGAGAGAAGTCGTGAAACAGCTTCCATACCACCGGATCTCGAAGCTATGTTGCTCACTCGGGAACATCTAGTAAGTGTTCCGAATTTCCCAATACAAGTTCATACTTCGTCATACACAAGTGTACAATGGTAATGTGCATTCTACATTTTTTCAAGCGTAAGGCTAAGCAAAGCAGAAGAAGAAACCTCTCCAATTGAATTTTTAGAATCACATACACTAACAAGGATAACATTATGAGTGTCAAGCAAAAAGTGCATATGTAAGAAATATTTCTTATTAGCACAATATAATATAATCCAGATTTGTATGTTGTCCATGCAATGATTGTAATCTTTATGCAGGATCAAATGGTGGCAAAAAAAGCGGCGCCACGCAATGAAGATGAACCTGATTTGACCGATTTGCAAATTGTTCAGCCTAGTTCCGAGCGAGAAAAGCCCATCCACCACCCGCAACAAGACATTCCTACCAAGATTGGGCGTCGCAACAAGTTCCAGGAAGTCTTCTGTCTCGCCTACACGCATCCGAGAGCTACAACAAAGACTGCGCATCAAGAGCAGAACTCCATACAGGCAATCGAAACGTACCACGCTGAGATGCAGTGCAAGACTGCAAGAACAAGATGAAAAATTTGAAGAGATCGGGAAGAAGCAGGAGGAAGAACTTGAAGTTGTGAAGAAAGCCCAAGAAGAAAAGACTCGGCTTATGAAAAGAGGCTGACGTAAATGGATGCCGTGCTTAATTTGCTCTTGAGGACATCCCACCCACCATCCATGTCTCAATCCCGGGGCAACTAATCTATTGCACCACCGTCCTACAACATTATTAATCATAGGTCTTTTAATTTCTTTGTGTTCCAATTGTAATTTTCTTATGAATCTTTCGGTACTGTGAGAGACATATATACTTCTTGTGCCACCATTTAAGTATGATATTTATTGTCTACTTTTTGATATTTCGCCGCTTTTTTGTTTCCCAAATTTCGCAAATATTTCAAATGCTCTCAAATTTTGTCAAATTCAAAAGGTGACGGAAAATTTCACAACGTCACTATTAAATGAAACCACGTGGCACCAATTTACGGTCCCACATGTCGAATTTGTGGGTCCCACCAGTCGACATTATTGGGACCCATATGTCGGCAACAACCCGTTCCCACTTTTCTGAATTTTGTGGATCCCACCGGTCGAATATTGTGGGTCCAGCTTGTCATAATATTTTGTGGGTCCCACCGGATATCCATGTCGCGTCGGTCGGACCCATGTTGTCGAAGCCAAATGGACCCACATGTAAGGCCACGTATGCTTTTTTTGGACCAATCGAAGCTTCCCAAGATTTAGATATTGACGAAAGTTGCAATTTTTCGTGACAAACCCGTTCGTCAACAATGAACCTTTGATGTTGACGAATTTGCAGTGTCGTCACCATCAAACATTTGACGTTGACGAAAAAATGCATACCGTCACCCCGATATTTTATGACGGAGCTTCCTTGACGAACCCCATGACGATCAAATTTTGTCACCGCGAAGTAATCCTTGACGAAAATTGGCCTTAACATGACGAAAGTGATTTGTCAAAAAAATGTTTTCCTTTGTAGTGGCTGCAGTGAAAAGCGGGATTGGAGTGGGTAGATCGGACGACCACGATGGTTTTGCCCCTTTTGAAGCCTCCTGGAGCCGGGTCATCTTGGAACATTTATAGGAGAAATGCAGTGCTTCAGAGCATCTCCCGCGCGTCCCCAAACCGCGCCGGATTGAGCGTTTGGGGGACGTGTTTTGTTGGTGCCGCGTTGGGGATGACACTCCCCAGCCGCGTCTCCCAAACGCCGCCCCCAAACATTAAAAATACTTCTTTTTTAACACAGAACCATTTATCAGCATATAAATAAAAATGTTTGCGAGGATTGTTTTCAAATTAAAATACAACAAACAATAACACAAGTAAACAAATATAATAAATAGGGCTAGATGCTAGATCAAGGTGCCACGATATTTCCTTTGATCCCCCACAAATGCTCAACGAGATCAGCTTGAAGTTGATCATGAACATTGGTGTCACGGATCTCTGCGTGCATGGCGAGGAAATCAGCAAAATCTGTCGGCAACTCATGATCAACCTCCGCAAGAGGGCCCTCGCACTCATATGGACCAACATGTGTCCTGGCATGATTCTTTCGGTCATCCTCGATGATCATGTTGTGCATGATCACACAAGTCTGCATCACCTCCCACATTTGGTCGTGAGACCAACTTAGAGTAGGGTACCGAACAATGGCAAATTATGCTTGAAGCACACCAAATGCCCGCTCGACATCCCTCCTGCAAGCCTCCTGTCGCGTAGCAAAGTGGAAATTCTTCAGACCTCATGGATTCGAGATTGTTTTGATAAAAGTGGCCCATTTTGGATATATACCATCGGCTAGATAATAGCCTTTGGTATATTCATGGCCATTGATCTCATAGTTGCATGGTGGAGCATGCCCTTCCACTAGTCTGCTGAACACCGGAGACTGCTGCAACACGTTGATGTCATTGTGTGATCCCGCCATGTCAAAGAAAGAATGCCAAATCCACAGGTCATAATCTGCCACAGCTTTAAGCACCACACTACAATATCCATGACGCCCTTTGTATATACCTTGCCAAACAAACAGACAATTCTTGCATGCCCAGTGCATGCAATCGATGCTTCCAAGCATTCCAGGAAATCCTCAGGCAGCATTTTGTGCCATGATCCTTGTAGCCTCTTCCTCAGATGGCCCTCTCAAGTAGTATTTGCCAAACTTTCCCACCACAGCTCGGCAAAACTTGTACATGCACTCAATGGCAGTAGACTCACTCATGCGAAGGTAGTCGTCCTGTGTATCGGCAGGTGCTCCGTATGCAGGCATCCTCATGGCGGCGTGCACTTCTGAATTGATGAGAACTCGACAACACCTACAGCGTCGTGCTTGAGCTTAAAGTAGGGGTCGAACTCTCGAACGCAGTGGAGGATATTCATGAACAGACCCTTGCTCATCCTGTACCGGCACCGAAAATTGTCGGCATGTGTTGCCTCATCTGCGAAGTAGTCATTGTGCAGTATGGCATGCCCCTCCATCCTCTGCCGGGGCTTGGACTTCTTTCTCCCCGGCCTTGATCCTCCGCGGCGCGACCTCTTCCTCTTCTCCGCCTCGGCGTCAACCATGTCCTGTAGGGACGCGATGATCAGCAAATGCTCCCGCAGGTCGTCGTCGAAGGATTGCTCGTCCTCCAGCAGCAGGGCAAGCATCTCATCGTCGCTGTCCATGTCTAAAGCAAAATCAATGGTTAAAATTGCACCGAGGCAGACGACGCAACGAACAGCGGCCAATCGCGCCTACCTGGCAAGTCGTCGAGCACCTTGTGTGCGCGGAAGTGGGGCGGATTTGACGCCGCGTTCTGGGACGCGCTGGCGAAGCGGCCACTGCGGAACGACCGGCGGGAGCGCCAGCCGCGACGACGGTGCCGACTCTCAGAAGAGATCAGACGTCGAAACGGCCGGAAAATCCAGCGGCGGCGGAGGGGTGGGAGGCGCAGGAAGGAAGGAGCGACGAGAAAAAAGGCGCGAACCAACGGTTTATGCAAATAGTCGCCGACATGTGGGAGCACGTCTCGCTTTTCGTTGTATCCGGCGTCCCCGGTGCGTCCCCTATGGGGCGGGGACGGGCTCGGGGCGCCGGACACCGTATCAGGGCGCGCTGGACAAAAAACGGGTTTAGAGAACGCGGCTGGAACCGTTTTTTGGTCCGACGCGCCCCAATAGCTTTGGATGATGCTTTGGGGGACTCCACTAGATGCTCTTAGTACGAAATCAAATTGACCGAGAACCTTTGCAAATCAAATAGGAGTAACGGAATTGTGTTTTATTCTTCTCTCTATTAAAGCAACACGCGCCCTCATTTTAACATGAAAGTGACAAGACAACAGAGCTCCAAAACCAAACAGACCATAAACCTCGTCAAGAAAACATTTCAGCTTCTACGTTACTGTTTTATAACTGCAAACTAAATTGACTGAACATAGTTGTGCTTTCAATTGCCTAAACGAAGAGGCCAGCTAAATTCACCTATGCTCTTACAGCCTATATTTACGTACCCGCAAAAAAAAAACATAATGTATTTACTGCTTTGGTCGTATCAAGTTGATTGAAGTTCTAGTGTTTTTGAAAGAGTATCTAAACCCTAAGTGGATTTGATACTTAATGATAAGCAATTAGAAAACTGACATGTGTCTTAAGTATATGGGACAAGTTTTATTTGCACACATATAGGTTACGGGCATCAGTGACCTCCAAAATGCAAAAAAAAAGAGGCGGCTTTGAGGAAGTTTATTTCTATTTCTCTAATCTATTTGTGAATTTGTGTATTATGTGTGTCAAAGGGAAACCAAACTATTACAAGGAGAAGTCGAAGGTGAAAGAGAGTTGCGTAATTGCGTAGTGTTCATGTGTCTTATGTTGCCGCCAAAATCCAAGAGACAATGTCATAATTCCTACGTGAAAACTTGTATTAAGTTTTGCTAAAACATGGGAAACAAAACTATTCGGATGGAACTTTAAACCTTAAACCCGAAACCGTAAGAGGTCATTCGGGCCGTATGTGTTTGGGGGCCTCACTCTCCAGTCTCCACGACTTTAAGCCCAGACTGTCCATGTGCACATTAGACCCATTCCTTTAGCTAGGTCTTTACTAAACTTTGATCCTCCGGTTTAGTGGCACCTTGGATTGTCCAAGGGCATTTGGTATAGACTTTTTGGGCGTGTAATTTTTTCCCCTTTAAAAGCCACTTTCATCCTTTCACTATAAATAGTCCACACCACTTTGAAATATTTTATATTTGAGATTCAGAGCCATTCCCCACTCCTCTAAGCCTCCATTTGAGCAAACCCTAATGAGGGAGCAAGGGGGTCACCTTTATTTCAAGTCCTCCCCTGTTGCAAGCAAGTTCTCTAAGTCTTCGCCGCAAGCTTGGATGGCTCCTAGGTGGACAATGTCCCAAAGTTCAAGTCCTTGGAGGGGACTGTAATCTCCATTGCAGATGTTGTGGGGAAACTAACCCACACGATCTCATTGACTCGGTGTTCTTCCTCGAGAGCTTCACATGACAAAGTGTTATTTCTCTCATAAATGGTAGATGGTTACATGATCTCCAATCTTCACAAAATCCTAGGGCAACTCCTCAAATGAGATGCTCTCAGTGAACATACCTTCACTATATATGATAGTATTACTCGGTGTGTAAATATTTATTTATGTATTTATTTATAATCAACAAACGTGATAAAAACATTCACCCTTCAGCCATGAAATGGACAACTTGTTTGTGTTGGCATATGTTAAAGTCACGGTGAGAAACTCGGACAAAATCTCACAAAAACTTGACAAAACTACATGACATAACATGTGCATTTTATGTTTCTATTTATTTTTGAAAAATTTAATTACCTATGGACAAAAAATAAATTTTTATTTGATATAAGAAATACAAGGCCGTCTATTCTATGAGTTCCAAACAAGCATTTTTTTTTAGGACTACTAGTGCATTAGGCTATGAAAAATAGCATCAAAGAGTTTCGTGAACATTTGTAAAAAATAAATTTACCTAGAGATAAAGTAATATATATTACCTAGAAATATATTTATAAAAAATATAAAAAAGCTTGCTAATACTATTAAATTCAGACATGAAGTGAACAACATCATGTTGGGACTATTTACAATGTAGTATGTCCCTTTTTGTATTTCATTAGTCATAGATCCAATTTGGTTTGTGAATTTAGGAGTGAATTCCACTTTTTTACACTAGAATTTTGCATTTTTTGAGCTATATTACCCCACTTAGTGGAACTTTTACCAAAATATCCCTTCTAGGAGACTTTGAACACGGTTTTATCCTAGTATGACATTTTGATTGTTATTGTTAGATAGAACATGCATGGTACGTCGATGTGATGTAAAGATCGGAGGACGTTATCAACAATTATGTCCAACCTTCTTTTATCCACATGTTTCCTTTCTCGTCGTGTTCTTGATATTTTTCGACTCCGATCATCAGAAAATGAGGACCCCAAAAATAACAACAACATCATCATACAACCAACAACATACAACATTTATATTTTGCGCATGTTTCAGTACTGAATGTTCTTCTATTTAGAAAATGATAGAAAATATTCACGTAAACTTGCATACTCCACAATACAAGATTCATGTAAACTGCTACACATACTTTCAATTGCAAAATATAAATGGCCGAAAATATTCATCTTTATTTGTTGCAAAGCCTTAAAATTGAAAAATCCTTTCGCAAAAAGAAATTGAAAAATCCTAAAAATTAAGGGCGTTCAAACAAACTTTCAAATATAACAAATAGAAATCCTCCTTAGCTGTTGTTTTGCCCACAATCACGTTTCAACTTTTAAGCCTACTTTAGGTTGAGTTGTAGAATCGGAGATTCACATCAGCTCAACTCTTTCTTTGGTTAAGGAATAGCAGAGGAATCTTTTTTGGACTATGAACTTTTTTATTTGTGTGGCAATATTCATCCTTTTGATCCAGAGAAACGAACATATGCGAAGTGGAGAACTTTTTCTTGAGTGTGGGTATCGAAGATAAAAAAATACACTAGAAATAATTCAAAGCATTCACTCAAACCTCTTCTTTTTCTATTTCTAGGCGCAAAGAACAAGTTAAATGACATTAGTTGCATAATAATGATCTAACCTTACCTTTGCTTTATCTAAATATTGATTTGCTTATGTGTTTATTAAAAAATGTTTTTATTCCTGAGAATCAAACACCTAGCTTCACGACAC
>NC_061510.1:378417691-378533584 GCF_022539505.1 Lolium rigidum
ATTGTTATGGATGAGGCAAACTTTAAAGGAATACGGTGTCATTTGTGACAAAGTGCCTCTATTATGTGACAATGAACGTGCTATCAAGATTGCCTATAATCTGGTGCAACATTCAAGAACGAAGCATATTGAGATCCGGAATCATTTCATTAGGGATCATGTTGCCCGAGGTGATATTGAGCTTATCTATGTTCCTACCAAAGATCAACTTGCCGATATATTCACGAAGCCTCTTGATGAAGCAAGGTTCACTTATTTGAGGAATGAGCTAAATATCATTGATTCAAGGAGTATAGCTTGACCATCTTGCAAACACACCTTCGTCTCAAAACTTTATTTGGTTTAGATGTGGGCATGGAAATAGGGGGAGTGCGGTTTAAATTATTGAGCTATCCCTCCCCCATAATGCCAACATTAAGAAATCATTCTCTTTATATCATATGTTGATATGTGAGCTTCAATGATGAGTAGTGGCTTGGACCCAAGATATATCTTCGCGGTGCCATGCCACAACACTCATATATGGTGGCCTAGGCCACCACACTCTTCTTTGTGAAGAGTTGGAGTTATTTGGATCTTATCGCCTTTTATTTGACAACTCCATGTTCTTATGGGAAATCACTCTAGTTTGGCCCTATTTGTCATATCTTGCAAACTTGAGTGACCATGTACCATTAACAGTTTGTATCTTCTAAAACCTAAGCCTACTCTCTCCTATAAGCCATTTCCATCTAGCTCATTTGTCATGTTTGGTGAAAACTTGGAGTTTGAGGTGTTTCGGTCGGATGATCTAGGTTGCTCCATCTTATTGGTAAATTTGCATCTGATATGTGACGTGATACATTATTGCATCACATATGGGTCATGCAAATAACCAACGAAAGATGGGCCAGATTCCCGGTGATTCTGGAATTTTCCGGAACCCCGGATAATCCGGCCCGGGAAACACCGGAAAATCCGGCCAGGCCGGATTATCCGCCCTAAGCTAGGGCCGGATTATCCGGCCCGGGCGGATCTTGAAAGGGTTGAGGACGAGGCCGCGGGGGGCAAACGGTTCACACCACCCCCCACGCGCCTCTCTCTCCTCTTTCTCCTCTCAAGTTCGCCGGATCTCCTCCTCCTCGCCGGAGACGCTCTGTCCGCCCCCTCTCGGGGTTCTTGGGTGGATCGGGTGCATATCCTCCCTAGCTACCTTCTCCTCCAAGCGGTTTCCACAATGGATGTGGGTATGATTCACAATCTCTAACCCTAGATGTTGTGTTTTATATGTGCTATTTTCTTGGTGGAATTGGTGTCTAGTTGTTCCAAATGAATTGTAGTGTACTCCTCTTGCATGCTATGAGGCCGATCTAGTCTTAGACAAGCTTTTGATTGGAAAACTGCAAATTTCGCAGGGCCGGATTATCCGCCCCCGAGCAGGCCGGATTATCCGGCCAGGCCGGATTATCCGCCCCAGGGGACACCGGATTATCCGGCCTGGAGCTTCATCGCCGCTGCAGTTTTTGCTTCAATCTATCATGTCTAGATTTGTACCGACTTATAGCATGTTTCTCGAGTATATTACTGTATCTTACATGACTTATGAGCATTACCTTTCCTTTGCTACCCGCGTTTGCTTCTCACAGGTGGTGCTTCTCGGGGTGGTCGGAGATGCTCAAGGCATGATCGATCTAGTGACGAGTTTGCACCCAATGCACCTCGCAAGTCCATCGCTTCAAGGCGGAAGAACAAGGAAGTGAGGGAGAACTACAAGGCCATGGACCCATTCTCTTATTCCGCTATCCGCATGAAGAACTGGTATGAAGATGTCCCAAGGGATGAAGAGATAGAGGGCAGGAGATACTGGTGCATGGAGCAGGAGTTCATCTACAAGGACGTCTATGAGCCCATGAAGAATCCGAGACCCATGCAAGCTATCAATGTGGACATTACGGCAGAAAACAATCACTTTGAAGATGCAATCCGGGTAGGCTGGAAGGATGGGCTTGCTTGATATCATGAAGATTCAATGTGACTATAGCCCAGATTTGGTGAAGCAATTCTTTGCCACTTTGGCAATCAAGAAAGATGAGGAACGCACTATGGAATGGATGACTGGCTCCACTCACTGCAGTGCCACTCTGCGCCGATTTGCTGGTATTCTTGGAGTTCCTGTTGATGGGGGTCGTCGCCTTCATGGACCACAACAGACAGATAAGAATGCTCTTGTGGATCTCTATACCTCAGCGGGAAAAATTGGTCTTGCTAAGGGGCTGCTTCCCATATACAGTCAGTTGCTTCGGTTCTTTCGGGCAACCATTTGCCCAAGTGGTGGTAACAATGATGCTCTCCGGGGAGCCCTTGTGGACCTTATGCACCTCAGCTATAAGTGTGCTCGTGATGTTACTGAGGAACGGAACTACACTCTTGATGTCATGGACTTTATCTTCCATGAGATCCATGGTGCCATGGTCTCCCGGACCACCATACCCTATGCACCCTACATTCAGCTTCTCATCAACAACTCTGTGGCTTTGGGTGGTGAAGACTTGAGTGGGTATCCTTTGGTGAAGCACAATGTCAAGAAGTCCTACAGGCTTAAGCCAGTCTCTTCAGCTGTACCTGCTCCTGACACTTTCATGGGTGATGCTCGTTCTAGTGGTTTTGCTCCTGCTCGTCATCCTGATGTCCCGGCTATGAGGAAGCAAGTGAGCCGGCTTAGTTGGTTTCAGCGTCACATCCTTTGCATGAACATTGAGATCCATAAGGAGAACTATGCAGCTAGCCGAGAGCGTTCTGAGATTAAGCATACTCGAGCGGTTATTCTTCACAAGCTCGGTGGTGATCAAGGACCCCGCCTCAGCCTCCAGCTCACCAGGGTTACAGTGGATGACACTCTGCACAGGTTCCATGGAGTGATCTTGATGATTGCCTTCAAAGGTCCAACACCTCTCGCCGCTCTCCAGATGCACCTGACACAGATGAGGAAGAAGAGGAAGCGGCATACCAGTCCGATGATGAAGAAGCCTCCGAGTGATTCCCATGGGACGTGTAGCATCGCGCATGTCCCCTTTTTGGCGTCTCGATGTCAAAGGGGGAGAAGTGTTCTATTAGGATTCTCGGGGATTTGCATGGTTTGGGCACAAGCATATGCGTTTATCATTCTTATATTGCTTGTGTTCCCTCTTCTTTGAACTATTTGGTTTGTTTGTGTGCCGTTCAAAACTATGTGCTATGTGGTGTGAGACATTGTCATGGTTTTAGGATTTCTATTTGTTGAGATCAAGGATATTACATTATGTGTGATGCTATATCTCCGTATTATATATCTACACATGGGTATGATTTCTTACATCCTATCTCAACTTCATATTTGTCGATGTGTATGTGTTAGAGCTCATGTTGGATACCTCTTGTGTTGAGGCACCTCTCTCCTATGTGTTGTGTATTTGTATTCAAATGCAAATTACTTATATGCACACATGTAGGGGGAGTGATTCTCTTGCAAATCCGTATATTGTCATCAAACACCAAAAAGGGGAGATTGAAAGAACATCTCTCACATTATGTTTTGTGTGTTTGATGTCAATATATGTGATACACTAATGTTTGTTTAAGTGGTACAGGGATTACATAGATATTTATTCATGTGTGTTGGATTTGATCGTCTGTCAAAAGAAATCGAGAAAAAGTTGGCCGAGCCGGATAATCCGGGCCGGATATTGTTGAAATATCCGGCCCCCGATTTTGGCTAAGTCTCATGAGGAAAAGCGACGCAAGTATAGGGGCCGGATTTTTGCCCGGATATTGTCCCGGTATTGTACCAGGGCCGGAATATCCGGGCCGGATATTTTGGAAATATCCGGCCCCCTCGATTTTGGCTAAGAATCTGGAAGAAAAGCAAGTCGGCATTGGGCCGGACATTTGGCCGGATAAAGTCACAGTTTTGTCCCGAAGGCCGGATTATCCGGGGGGGGTGGATTATCCGGCCCTTACTTAGGCCGGAATATCCGGCCCCCCGGAAGCTGCAACGGCTCAATTTTGAGGGGAGGTATAAATACCCCCCTTCTTCTACCTTGGTTGCTTGCTCAATCATTACACAAGAAATCTGCCAAGCCACCTCCATTAGAGCCACCTCAAGAAACTCAAGATTTGCAAGATCTCCTTCCTCCCCCAACCAAAGCTCTTGATCTTTGGAGATTCGAAGGAGAAGACACCGATCTACATCCTCACCGAAGCGTTCTTCATTTCCCCCTCACTTGTTTGAGGGATCTCATGCTAGTGTTCCTATTTGGTTCCCTAGTTGATTTGTTGTTGATGTGTTGTTGTTGATTGTTGTATTGTTACAGATTTGGGAGCCTCCAATTTGGTTGTGGATGTGTGCCCCAAGAACTTTGTAAAGGCCTGGTTTCCGCCTCGAGGAAATCCCTTAGTGGAAGTGGGCTAGGCCTTCGTGGCGTTGCTCACAGGAGATCTCAGTGAAGCCTTCGTGGCTGTTGGTTTGGCTTGCGTAGCAACCACACTCCTCCAAACGTAGACGTACCTTCTTGCAAAGGAAGGGAACTACGGGAATCATCTCCGTGTCATCGCGTGCTCCACTCTCGGTTACCTCTATCCCACTCTATCACCTATTGCGTAGCTATATCTTGCTTAGTTGATATCCTTGTCATATAGGTATATTCACTTAGTTGCATATCTAGAGAATTTACCTTTGTGTCAAGCCTAAGTTGAAAAAGAACTAAAAATTGGTTAGCACCTATTCACCCCCCCCTCTAGGTGCGGCATACGATCCTTTCACTAGGCCTTGTTCCTAAATACTGCTATCGCTGCTTGTTTACTGTTTTACTGCATCTCTACTGTCCGCAATATTTCCACCATCAACCACACGCCAGCAAGCACTTTTCTGGCGCCGTTACTACTGCGCATACTTATTCATACCACCTGTATTTCACTATCTCTTCGCCGAACTAGTGCACCTATTAGGTGTGTTGGGGACACAAGAGACTTCTTGCTTTGTGGTTGCAGGGTTGCATGAGAGGGATATCTTTGACCTCTTCCTCCCCGAGTTCGATAAACCTTGGGTGATCCACTTAAGGGAAACTTGCTCGCTGTTCTACAAACCTCTCGCTCTTGGAGGCCCAACACTGTCTACAAGAATAGAAGCACCCGTAGACATCAAGCACTTTTCACGGCGCCGTTGTCGGGGAGGAAAGGTAAAAGGCACTCATACTCCTGTCCCAGGTAAAGTACTTTTCTGTTGCCGTTGTGTGTGTGCTCGAAGCTATTTCCTTTAGATCCTACAATTGCATCTTTTTGTTTCTTGTTTACACTAGTTTGGCATAATGGACAACAATGAGCTTCTTATTCTATTTCCGTATTTAAGACATGGATGGTTTGATGCGAAAATTAAAAAACCTATGGAACATATTAGTATGAACGCTTTGAACACCATTGTTGCTAATGATATGGAAAATTCTAAGCTTGGGGAAGCTGGCTTTGATGAGCATGATATTTTTAGTCCCCCAAGCATTGAGGAGAAAATTTACTTTGATGATGCTTTGCCTCCTATTTATGATGATTATAATGATAGTAGTCTTTTATTACCGCCTGTTATGGAGGATAAATTTGATTATGATTACAATATGCCTCCTATATTTGATGATAAAAATAATAATGATAGCTACTTTGTTGAATTTGCTCCCACTACAACTAATAAAATTGATTATGCTTATGTTGGGAGTAGTAATAATTTTATGCATGAGACTCATGATAAGAATGTTTCATTTGATAGTTATATTGTTGAGTTTGCTCATGATGCTACTGAAAGTTATTATGAGAGAGGAAAATATGGTTGTAGAAATTTTCATGTTACTAAAATGCCTCTCTATATGCTGAAATTTTTGAAGCTACACTTGTTTTATCTTCCTATGCTTGTTACTTTGCTCTTCATGAACTTGTTTATTTACAAGATTCCTATGCATAGGAAGAATGTTAGACTTAAATTTGTTTTGAATTTGCCTCTTGATGCTCTCTTTTGCTTCAAATACTATTTCTTGCGAGTGCATCATTAAAACTGCTGAGCCCATCTTAATGGCTATAAAGAAAGAATTTCTTGGGAGATAACCCATGTGTTTATTTTGCTACAGTACTTTTATTTTGTATTTGAGTCTTGGAAGTTGTTACTACCGTAGCAACCTCTCCTTATCTTAGTTTTGTTGCATTGTTGTGCTAAGTAAAGTCTTTGATAGTAAGGTTCAAACTAGATTTGGATTACTGCGCAGAAACAGATTTCTTGCTGCCACGAATCTGGGCCTAATTCTCTGTAGGTAACTCAGAAAATTATGCCAATTTACGTGAGTGATCCTCAGATATGTACGCAAATTTCATTCAATTTGGGCATTTTCATCTGAGCAATTCTGGTGCCTCAATAAAATTCGTCTTTACGGACTGTTCTGTTTTGACAGATTCTGCCTTTTATTTCGCATTGCTTCTTTCAGTTGTGTTGGGTGGATTTCTTTGTTCCATTACCTTCCGGTAGCTTTGTGCAATGTCCGGAAGTGTTAAGAATGATTGTGTCACCTCTGAACATGTCAATTTTTGATTATGCACTAACCCTCTAATGAGTTTGTTTCGAGTTTGGTGTGAAGGAAGTTTTCAAGGGTCAAGAGAGGAGGATGATATACTACGATCAAGAAGAGTGAAGAGTCTAAGCTTGGGGATGCCCCCGTGGTTCATCCCTGAATATTTCAAGAAGACTCAAGCATCTAAGCTTGGGGATGCCCAAGGCATCCCCTTCTTCATCGAAAAATTATCAGGTTTCTTCTCTTGAAACTATATTTTTATTCGGTCACATCTTATGTACTTTACTTGGAGCGTTTGTGTGCTTTTATTTTTGTTTTGTTATTTTCATTCTATGAATAAATACATGCTTGTGTGGGAGAGAGACACGCTCCGCTGGTTCATATGAACACATGTGTTCTTAGCTCATAATGTTCATGGCAGAGGTTGAACTGCTTCGTTAATTGTTATATGGTTGGAAACGGAAAATGCTACATGTAGTAATTGGTAAAATGTCTTGGATAATGTGATACTTGGCAATTGTTGTGCTCATGTTTAAGCTCTTGCATCATATACTTTGCACCCGTTAATGAAGAAATACATAGAGCTTGCTAAAATTTGGTTTGCATAATTGGTCTCTCTAAGGTCTAGATAATTTCTAGTAAAGAGTTTGAACAACAAGGAAGACGATGTAGAGCCTTATAATGTTTACAATATGTCTTTTATGTGAGTTTTGCTGCACCGGTTCATCCTTGTGTTTGTTTCAAATAACCTTGCTAGCCTAAACCTTGTATCGAGAGGGAATACTTCTCATGCATCCAAAATCCTTGAGCCAACCACTATGCCATTTGTGCCCACCATACCTACCTACTACATGGTATTTCTCCGCCATTCCAAAGTAAATTGCTTGAGTGCTACCTTTAAATAATTCAAAATTTATCACCTCTGATTTGTGTCAATGTTTTATAGCTCATGAGGAAGTATGTGGTGTTTATCTTTCATTCTTGTTGGGCAACTTTCACCAATGGACTAGTGGCTTCATCCGCTTATCCAATAATTTTGCAAAACGAGCTGCAATGGGATTCCCAGTCCCAAATTAATTAACTTAAATAGACACTCCTCCATGGTATGTGATTGTTGGACGGCACCCGAAGGATTCGGTTAGCCATGGCTTGAGAAAGCAAAGGTGGGGAGAAGTGTCATCATAATAAAACTAAAATAAAAAGGCACTCCTTCATGTATGAGATTGTTGGCAGGCACCCGAGGATTCGGTTAGCCATGGTTTGTGAAAGAAAGGTTGGAAGGAGTGCCACCCAAAAATAAAAATAATTCATGGGAGCCGCTCTTTGAAGGTTTGTCTGGCAAGGGGGTTAGAGTGCCCACTACCATTCGTTGACAACAACAAACACCTCTCAAAATTTTACTTTTATGCTCTATTTATGTTTTCAAAACCAAAGCTCTAGCACAAATATAGCAATCAATGCTTCCCTCTGCGAAGGGCCTTTCCTTTACTTTTATGTTGAGTCAGTTCACCTATCTCTCTCCACCTCAAGAAGCAAACACTTGTGTGAACTGTGCATTGATTCCTACATACTTGCATATTGCACTTGTTATATTACTTTACATTGACAATATCCATGAGATATACATGTTATAAGTTGAAAGCAACCGCTGAAACTTAATCTTCCTTTGTGTTGCTTCAATACCTTTACTTTGATTTATTGCTTTATGAGTTAACTCTTATGCAAGACTTATTGATGCTTGTCTTGAAAGTACTATTCATGAAAAGTCTTTGCTTTATGATTCATTTGTTTACTCATGTCATTACCATTGTTTTGATCGCTGCATTCATTACATATGCTTACAATAGTATGATCAAGGTTATGATGGCATGTCACTCCGAAAATTATCTTTGTTATCGTTTACCTGCTCGGGACGAGCGAGAACTAAGCTTGGGGATGCGATACGTCTCCGACGTATCGATAATTTCTTATGTTCCATGCCACATTATTGATGATATCTACATGTTTTATGCATACTTTATGTCATTATTATGCGTTTTCCGGAACTAACCTATTGACGAGATGCCGAAGGGCCGGTTCTCGTTTTCTGTTGTTTTTGGTTCCAGAAATCCTAGTAAGGAAATATTCTCGGAATCGGACGAAATCAACGCCAGCATCCTATTTTTCCACGAAGCTTCCAGAACACCCGAGAGTCACCAGAGGAGGGCCACTGGGCCCCCAGATGATAGGCCGGCGCGGCCCTAGGGGGGGCACGCCCCCCTAGTGTGTCGTCGCCCCTCCGACTCCGCCTCTTCGCCTATATAAAGGTCCCTGACCTAAAAACCACGACACGATCGACGAAACCAGAGAAAACCTTCCAGAGCCACCGCCATCGCGAAGCCAAGATGCGGGGGACGGGAGTCTCGTTCCGGCACGCCGCCGGGACGGGGAAGTGCCCCGGAAGGCTCCTCCATCGACACCACCGCCATCTCCATCAACGCTGTTGTCTCCCATGAGGAGGGAGTAGTTCTCCATCGAGGCTCGGGGCTGTACCGGTAGCTATGTGGTTAATCTCTCTCCTATGTACTTCAATACAATAATCTCATGAGCTGCCTTACATGATTGAGATTCATATGATGATGCTTGTAATCTAGATGTCATTGTGCTAGTCAAGTGGATTTTACTTATGTGATCTCCGGAGACTCCTTGTCCCACGTGTGTAAAGGTGACAGTGTGTGCACCGTGTGGGTCTCTTAGGCTATATTTCGCGAGAATACTTATTCACCTGTTATGAATGGCATAGTGAAGTGCTTATTTATATCCCTTTATGATTGCAATGTGTTTTGTATCACAATTTATCTGTGTGCTACTCTAGTGATGTTATTAAAGTAGTTTATTCCTCCCGCACGGTGTAATGGTGACGAGTGTGTGCATCGTGTAGTACTTGGCGTAGGCTATGATTGTGATCTCTTGTAGATTATGAAGTTAACTATTGCTATGATGGTATTGATGTGATCTATGCCTCCTTTCGTAGCGTGAAGGTGACGGTGTGCATGCTATGTTAGTACTTGGTTTGGTTATGTTGATCTGTCATGCACTCTAAGGTTATTTAAACATGAACATCGAATATTGTGGAGCTTGTTAACTCCGGCATTGAGGGTTCGTGTAATCCTACACGATTAGTGGTGTTCATCATCCAACAAGAGAGTGTAGAGTCTAGCATTTATCTATTTATTCTGTTATGTGATCAATGTTGAGAGTGTACACTAGTGAAAGTATGATCCCTAGGCCTTGTTCCTAAATATCGCTATCGCTGCTTGTTTACTTGTTTTTCTGCATCTCTATCGTCCGCAATATTTCCACCATCAACCACACGCCGGCAAGCACTTTTCACGGCGTCGTTACTACTTGCTCATACTTATTCATACCACCTGTATTTCACTATCTCTTCGCCGAACTAGTGCACCTATTAGGTGTGTTGGGGACACAAGAGACTTCTTGCTTTGTGGTTGCTGGGTTGCATGAGAGGGATATCTTTGACCTCTTCCTCCCTGAGTTCGATAAACCTTGGGTGATCCACTTAAGGGAAACTTGCTGATGTTCTACAAACCTCTGCTCTTGGAGGCCCAACACTGTCTACAAGAATAGAAGCACCCGTAGACATCAAGGCCCGTCGTCTAGCAAGAAGAGATAGGAACCTTGAACTTCGTGGACACACTCATGACAAGGTCCTTGGTGATGTAAGGGCGAAAGTTTCCACAAGAAGGCAATTGGCTAACTTTAGCAATCATCATGCTTATATCTCCTTAGTGGAACCCAAGAAAGTATTTGAAGCCCTTGAAGATTCGGATTGGTTGGAAGCTATGCACGAAGAACTCAATAACTTCAAGCGCAACAAAGTATGGACCTTAGTAGAGAAGCCAAAGGAGTGCCGCAATGTTATAGGCACTAAATGGATTTTCAAGAACAAGCAAGATGAGTTTGGAAATGTTGTGAGGAACAAGGCAAGATTGGTGGCTCAAGGGTTCTCTCAAGTTGAGGGAATTGACTTTGGAGAAACCTATGATCCCGTGGCTCGCCTTGAGTCCATCCGTATCCTTCTTGCTTATGCATCGCATCATAACTTTAAGTTACAACAAATGGATGTGAAAAGTGCATTTCTTAATGGTCCTTTGCATGAAGAGGTTTATGTTAAGCAACCCCGGGGTTTGAGGATCTCAACTTTCCTAACCATGTCTATAAGCTTGATAAAGCACTTTATGGTCTCAAACAAGCTCCTAGAGCTTGGTACGAGCACCTTAAGGAATTGTTGATAGACCGTGGATTTGATGTTGGGCTAATCGATCCCACTCTTTTTACTAAGAGGGTCAATGGGGAGCTTTTCGTTTGCCAATTATATGTTGATGATATTATCTTTGGCTCTACTAACAAAGCTTTCAATGATGAATTCTCAAAGCTTATGACCGATAGGTTTGAGATGTCTATGATGGGAGAGATGAAGTTCTTCCTTGGTTTTGAGATCAAGCAATTGAGGGAAGGAACCTTCATCAACCAAGCAAAATATCTCCAAGACATGCTCAAGAGGTTCAAGATGACCGAGTTGAAGGGTGTAGCCACTCCTATGGTTACTAAATGTCATCTTGCACTTGATCCCAATGGTAAAGAGGTGGATCAAAAGGTATATCGCTCCATGATTGGATCCTTGCTTTACCTTTGTGCATCTAGACCGGACATAGTGTTGAGTGTTGGTGTGTGTGCAAGGTATCAAGCTTCTCGTAAGGAGAGCCACATGATGGCTCTCAAAAGAATCTTTCGGTATTTGGTTGATACCCCAAGATATGGTATTTGGTACCCCAAAGGCTCAAGTTTTATTCTCAATGGATATACCGATGCGGATTGGGCGGGTGACAAGGATGATAAGAAATCAACTTCCGGGGCTTGCCAATTCCTTGGTAGGTCCTTGGTGTGTTGGTCTTCTAAGAAGCAAAATTGTATATCTCTCTCCACCGCCGAAGCCGAATATGTTGCCGCCGCAAGTGGATGCACTCAATTGTTATGGATGAGGCAAACTTTAAAGGAATACGGTGTCATTTGTGACAAAGTGCCTCTATTATGTGACAATGAAAGTGCCATCAAGATTGCCTATAATCCGGTGCAACATTCAAGAACGAAGCATATTGAGATCCGGAATCATTTCATTAGGGATCATGTTGCTCGTGGTGATATTGAGCTTATCTATGTTCCTACCAAAGATCAACTTGCCGATATATTCACGAAGCCTCTTGATGAAGCAAGGTTCACTTATTTGAGGAATGAGCTAAATATCATTGATTCAAGGAGTATAGCTTGACCATCTTGCAAACACACCTTTGTCTCAAAACTTTATTTGGTTTAGATGTGGGCATGGAAATAGGGGGAGTGCGGTTTAAATTATTGAGCTATCCCTCCCCCATAATGCCAACATTAAGAAATCATTCTCTTAATATCATATGTTGATATGTGAGCTTCAATGATGAGTAGTGGCTTGGACCCAAGATATATCTTCGCGGTGCCATGCCATAACACTCATATATGGTGGCCTAGGCCACCGCACACTTCTTTGTGAAGTGTTGGAGTTATTTGGATCTTATCGCCGTTCTATTTGACAACTCCTTGTTCTTATGGGAAATCACTCTAGTTTGGCCTTATTTGCTCATATCTTGCAAACTTGAGTGATCATGTACCATTAACAGTTTGTGCCTTCTAAACCTAAGCCTACTCTGATCTATAAGCCATTTCCATCTTGCTCATATGTCATGTTTTGGTAAAAACTTGGAGTTTGAGGTTTTTCGGTCGGATGATCTAGGTTGCCCCATCTTATTGGTCAATATGCATCCTATATGTGGGGTGATACTTCATTGCATCACATATGGGTTTATGCAAATAACCAACAAAAGATAGGCAGGATTTCCGGTGTTCTGGAATTTTCCAGAAAACCGGATAATCCGCCCCATGGCAACCCGGAAAATCCGGCCCGGCCGGATTATCCGCCCTAACGTAGGGCCGGATTATCCGGCCTGGGCAGGTTTCGATGGGTTATGAGGGGAGGCCGCGGGGTGAACGGTTCCAGAACCTATTCCCCCACGCGCCTCTCTCTCTCTGCCCTCAACTCGCCGGAGCTCCTCCTCCTCGCCGGAGCCGCCCCGTCCGCTCCCTTCCGGAGTTTTTGGGTGGATCGGGTGCTCCTCCTCCCTAGCTCTCATCTCCTCCAAGCGGCTTCTCCAATGGATGGGGGTAGTGGTTCTCGGGGTCGGAGACGCCCAAGGCGTGACCGGTCGAGTGATGAGTTTGCACCGAATGCTCACCGCAAGTCCACCACTTCAAGGCAGAAGAACAAGGAACAAAGGCAGAACTACAAGTCTATGGACATTGTCACTTATTATGCAGCAATCCGTATGAAGAACTGGTATGAAGACCTCCCAAGGGATGAAGAGACAGAGGGCATGCAATTCTGGTGCATGGAGCAGGGGTTCTTCTACAAGGATATTTATGAGCCCATGAAGAAACTGCGACCCATGCAAGCTATTGATGTGGATCTTCTGGCAGTCAACAATCATTTTGAGGATGCCATCTGGGTGACTGGCAGGTTGGGCTTGCAGGATCCGATGAAGATTCAATGTGACTATAGTCCGGAGTTGGTTAAGCAATTCTTTGCTACTTTGGCCATCGGGAAAGATGCCGAGCACACTATGGAATGGATGTCCGGCTCCACTCACTCGTGAGGAAACCTTGCGCCGGTTTGCCTCTATTCTTGGACTTCCTGAAGAAGGAGGCCGTCGCCTCCATGGTCCTCAGAAGACGGATAAGAATGTGCTGTTTGATCTCTATAACTCTTCTGGAGCAGTTGGTACTACCAAGGGGGCTGCTTCCCATCTACGGTCAGTTGCTCCGTTTCTTTCGAGCCACCATTGCTCCAAGTGGTGGAAATAATGATGCACTCCGGGGAGCTCTTGTGGATCTTATGCACCTCAGTCTTAAGTGTGCTCGTGATCCTAATGAGGAACGTGACTTCTCTCTTGATGTCATGGACTTCATCTTCAATGAGATTCATGATGCCATGGTCTCCCGGACCACCATACCTTATGCACCATATATCCAGCTCCTCATCAACAACTCTGTGTCTATGAATGAAGACTTGAGCCGGTTCCCATTGGTGAAGCACACTGTCAAGAAGGCCTACAAGCTTAAGCCGGTTCCTCATGCTGCACCTGCTCCTGACTCCTTTATGGGAGATGCTCGCTCTAGTGGTTTTGCTCCTGCTCGCCATGCTGATCTTCCTGCCATGAAGAGACAAGTGAAGAAGCTCGGTTGGTTTCGAGCGTCACATTCTTTGCATGAATATTGAGATCCATAAGGAGAACTATGCAGCCAGCCGTGAGCGTTACGAGATTCGGCATACTCGGGCGGTCATTCTTCATAAGCTCGGTGGTGAGCAAGGACCTCCGCCTCAGCCTCCGGTTCACCCGGGTTACGGTGGGTGGCATTCTTCACGAGTTCCGTGGAATGATCTTGAGGACCGCATTCGGAGGGCCAACTACACTCGCAACTCTCCGGAGGCCCACGACACCGATGAAGAAGAAGAAGAGGCGTACCAGTCCGACGATGAAGATGGCTCCGAGTGATCTCCATGGGGCGAGTAGCATCGCGCTTGTCCCCTTTTTGGCGTCTCGATGCCAAAGGGGGAGAAGTGTTCTATTAGGAATTCTCCCGGGGATTTGCATGGTTTGGGCACAAGCATATGCGTTTATCATTCCTTTATTGCTTGTGTTCCCTCTTATTTGAACTATTTGGTTTGGTTGTGTTTCGTTTCAAACTATGTGCTATGTGGTGTGAGACATTGTTAAGGTTTTCGGATTTCTATATGTTGAGATCAAGGTTATTATATTGTGTGTGATGCTATATCTCCGTATTATATATCTCCACATGGGTATGATTTCTATCACCTTATCTCAACCTCATATATGTCTATGTCTCTCTTGTTAGAGCTCATGTTGGATATCTCTTGTGTTGAGGCACCCCGCACCTATGTGTTGTGTATTTGTATTCAAATGCAAATTACTTATATGCACACATGTAGGGGGAGTGCCTCTATGTTTTGCCATCATGCTTGATTCTATAGTGATTCTCTTGCAAATCCGTATATTGTCATCAAACACCAAAAAAGGGGAGATTGAAAGAACATCTCTCATATTATGTTTTGTGTGTTTGATGTCAATGTATGTGATACACTAATGTTTGTTTAAGTGGTACAGGGATTATATAGATACATATATATGTGTGATGGATGTTGTAAGTCGTGTCAAAAAGAAGCTGTAACAGGATCACCAGGCCAGATAATCCGGGCCGGATATTTCCAAAATATCCGGCCCCCATTTTTCGGCTAAGGACTTGAGGATTTGTGGCTCAGTACACCCTGGACATGGGCCGGATATTTGCCCGGATTTGTCACAGGGCCGGATAATCCGGGCCGGATATTTCCAAAATATCCGGCCCCCTCGAAATCGGGTAAGGACCTAAGGAAAAGCAGCTCTGGACAGGGGCCGGACATTTGGCCGGATATTTGGCCGGATTTTCCCCGGAGCCGGATTTTCCGGGGGGGGGGGGATTATCCGGCCCTAACTTAGGCCGGATTATCCGGCCTCCCGGAAGCTCCAACGGCTGGAAATTGGAAGGGGGTATACCCTCCTTCTTCTACCTTGCTCCTTGCTCAATCATTGCACAAAAATCTGCCAAGTCTTCACCACCATTAGAGCCACCTCAAGAACACAAGGTTTGCAAGATCTCCTTCCTTCCCCAACCAAAGCTCTTGATCTTTGGAGATTCGAAGGAGAAGACACCGATCTACATCCTCACCGAAGAGATTTACATTTCCCCCTCATTTGTTTGAGGGCCCTCTTGCTAGTGTTCCTTTTGGTTTCCTAGTTGATTATTGTTGATGTGTTGTTGTTGTTGATTGTTGTATTGCTACAGATTTGGGAGCCTCCAATTCGGTTGTGGATGTGTGCCCCAAGAACCTTGTAAAGGCCCGGTTTCCGCCTCGAGGAAATCCCTTAGTGGAAGTGGGCTAGGCCTTCGTGGCGTTGCCCATAGGAGATCCGAGTGAAGCCTTCGTGGCTGTTGGTTTGGCTTTCGTAGCAACCACACTCCTCCAAACGTAGACGTACCTTCTTGCAAAGGAAGGGAACTACGAGAATCATCTCCGTGTCTCCGCGTGCTCCACTCTCGGTTACCTCTATCCTATTGTTGACTGCCAAAACCCACCGGCGGGCAGCGGCCTTGTCAACACTGTAGAGCCGGGGGGAGCCTAGAGCTGCGGCTGGCTGAGACCCCTCCGAGCGACGGCCCGCAATGCTCTTCTGGTCACACGCGGCGTTGCGAAGTGCAAGGGCGTGCCACCCGACCTATACCCGGTCGGGAAGGTGATGAGGTTGCCTCGCTTAGTTTCTGCGAGGGCATACATGTAAACGTTAAATACGAGCCTCGATCGGCTCTCGGGTTATCCCGTGAATCGGCTCAAAGAGCCGATCCACCCATGATCCGTACGGGGTGCACGAATACTTGGTGGTCCTGCTTGATCAAGATGAAGCTAATGAGATCTACGACGATTTAGGGTTTTCACCACATAACCGGATCATCCTACTCCGAGGTTGGGCCTTGCGGCCACGCACGGTGCTCGTAAGCCGATCCTAAACAAGGCCAAAAAACCAACATGAAGTTGATCCTAGGAACATCCCGTTTAGGACTTGCGAACGCCACCCTACGTGCCACCTGGATCCTCCCCCCCATTGTAAGGCCAAACTATTGCAGATATTAAACTAATCCTTGTAGAACAAGGAGCAATCGTAACGGATCAGATCTACTAAATAATAATCAAGCGGGGTGCCGCCCCCACACCTGAGATAGGCGTGAGGGCGGCTAGACATGCAAGGGTTGCACTACGTAAGCATGCTTAAACAAAGAACAATGCTAACCCTAACACATCTAATGATAACTACGTTGCTCGCCATCAAAAGCGCTTCAGTACGAGCAACGCATGAACAACGTGGGGCTTGTGCTGCCTAGATCGCAAGATGCGATCTAGGCAGCATGTCGCTTACCTGATAGAAACCCTCGAGACGAAGGAGTTGGCGATGCGCCGAGATTGGTTTGTTTTTGGGGTTGAACGTGAGTTGTTGTTTATTCCATAAACCCTAGATACATATTTATAGTCCGGCGGACTCTCTAATGCGGGCGTGCACCAAACCGTGCACGAGATAAACTCTAACTTCTAAATCGATACACAATCTATTATGCTAAGATACACGGGCTAACTAGCCCAAATTCTCCGTGCAAGGCCGCCTCCTAGATCTTCCATATATAATCTTCCAAGCCCATCTTGATCGCGGCCCACCTCCTGATCGCGGTTAAATCCTGGTGATAACACATGCCCCCCTGGTTTTGGAAATGGTATTTCCAAAATCATTACGCTCCCGTCGGGTCATGTCGTGGCGGAACCGTCGCAGATATCCGTCACCATGATGACTTGCCTTCTCAACTTCTCCGCGTGATTTGGCGGTCTTTTCTCCTTCTTTCAAACACCACTTCCTCGGAAACTGCTCGTGGCATTGAATTTTCACCATCTCCCTTTTATTTAACCGCTATGAACAGTTCTGCTCTGCATCCTCGCATTAGCAATCCCAAAAGCCCTCCTGCACCATCATGTCTTCTTCCTCCTCTGCCCTATCGGACCCCTCCAGCCAGTCCTCCATGTCCCGCGAGCCGACGCGGAGCACAACCCAGCGGCGGTCCATGCGGCCAACACCCGCCGCGCCATTGCGGCCGGGGAGGAGTCGGACCATGACTTCTCCATCCGGTCCGAGGACGACCGAGTCCTCGACGGACGGGGAGAGCGACCTCCGCTTCCTCGCCGACGGGGAACCGGAGGAGGAGAGCGATGACGATCGCTTCTCCTGGGACGACTTCACCTCCTCCGAGGGGGTGATGGAGGAAGAAGAGGAGGAGGAGGAGGACGACGACGACGACTCCCTCGAGGGCTACCCACCAGCGAAGCGCCTTCGCATGTGGTGGGACGACGACAGCAGCCGACAACGAAGACGGGGATGAGGCCCCCGTGGAGGGCTACGGGAGTAGCGACGAGGAGCCCATCGGCGGCGGTGCCGATGAGAGCTCCGAGGATGACGATGAGGGCGATGACGGCCCGTAGATAGGACCTCTAGCATAGGGTCGGTAGTAGCAGATGGGGCAATGTATCCCCAGTATTTCCTTTTGAGAGCAATTAGCTCTTTATGTAAGAAATCTCGCCTATCAATGAAGAACTGTTCCCCAATTCGAGTTTGCCGATTTCCTCTGAGTTTGATTGAGCCGATTTGCCTCTCCTACTGACCTTGCCGATCTGTCCTCTTTGCCAATGTGTAATGAGCCGATAACAACGCATCGGTCCTTCGATAAAGCACCTACTAGGCCTGTTGCCCCCCGAGTCTCAGCCAATGCAAGACAGAGACGAGGATACGCGAAAGAACTGCGTAGACCTGGGCCTGATCGTGTGTGGGGAAGTTCCTTATGCAGCGTCAGCCGATTTGAACACAAATCGGCTTCTCTGAGCGGAAAGCCTTCAAGGTGAGCTGCCCCCCGAGCTCTTACTCGAGGCGAGAATGCCGGAGAGAATGTGCCACAGCCGATCCTCTTTCTTCCTCCAACAGCCGATAATCTTTCGTTTCAGCTGCACTAGCCCCACAGATTGGAAATCCTGGATTTGGTGAAGGCTCGATAATCCTCGCACAACTAGAGTCGATGGCTACGCATCGGCTGTTTCTTGATTCTGAAGTCGATGTCTGCTGCATCGGCTGTGCTCGAAAATTTTCGAATTTTCACTTTTTATTTTTACGGCCGACCTGTGCATCGGCCTCCCATATTTCAATTCCCATCAACAAAAGATGAGATGCTTCTGTTGCATATCCTCGTATTTTCATATACCTGGGTGCCCCCCCGAGCCGATTCTGTCAAGAAAATTGATGGTATCGGCTCTGTTGGATAACATGTTGAACCCAGGCAGAAAGGTAGGTGAGGATAATTTTGGCCGATTGTCTGGAATCGGCCTCCACTTTGCTTGCTCGTTGAAGGTTTTGTAAGTTCCCTTCATAAATTTTTGGGGCTGATCACAAGGATCAGCCTCTCCCGATTTGCTTATTGGTTTGATCTTGCTACTTGGTCGGGCTGGATGAAACCAACCCAACCTCTCGACTTGATGCGCTTGCTATCGTCCACCTTGAGTGCTCCGTAGAGTCGTGGAGCGCTACGCTCTGTCGGCAAGACGAGTACCATGTTTGTGCCAGCCGATGTCTCATCATCGGCTTTCCTCTGTTTAGGGCGCCACTCCATTTTCCGTGGACGACCCTCTTCGTCCAGGGTTCGCTGAACCTTTGCAGCCAGATCGGGCCGTGCCTTCCTTAGCGTATGCAGGTACAACCTTTCGGCTTCCTCCAGGCCGCGCAATCGCTGAACCCTGCGCTTTTGGGAACGGCTGAGTCCGTCAGGGCACCACCTTGGCCGGTGGTACCTGTCTTCTTCCACTTCTCCCTCGTCTTCCGAATCTTCAAGATCTGCCCAACGAGGTGACTCGGCGCGTTCGCTTTGTGGCGGGAGAGGCCCTAGGCGCTCGAACACGGACACGTTGGCTGCCTCCTTCCTTTTCTGGTTGCATTACAGGCAATTGCCGATTGTGGGCAATCGGCTCATTCCTGAATCCCGAGCGGTGCTCGAAGAAAGGGCAGTCCCGGTGTGCGGCGTTGTCATCTTGCTCCCCGATGCTTCCGTGGCACCGCGCTCGTGCTCCTCCTCATCGCGATTCCGCCGACGATATCTTCGGCTTCTCTAGCCAGACGATCTCTTCTATCATCGTAATTGTGCCGTCGGCGTTGGTCATGCCGACTCACATATTTGTTGAGGAGGTGATCAGAGAGGGGTCGCTGATATCTTATATTCTTCACCTCTCCCTCTGTGACATAGCGCTTGCCATCATGATGGAGCCGATCGCGTGGAGCGGCCTCCTCTCGTGTCCTTGCTATGAGAGCAGCTGCCCTCATCTCCATCTTTGCCGAGTGGTTTCCGGGTCCTACCATGTTGATGCTTCGAACGAGGGACCCGGTCGGCAATCTTCGGGGTAGATGATTTCTACCATGTTAACGGCGGGGAAGGGTTGGGTGTCGACCTTCATGGCGTACTTGGTTGAAAATTAGCCGCCCCTTCTCTATCGCCGCTTGGATGTGCCGACGCCACACCCGGCGGTCGTTGGTGGCATGGGAAAGCGAGTTGTGGAACTTGCGGTACGGCTTTCCGTTTAGCTCTTTCGCCGTGGGGAACTTGAGACCTTCGGGAACCGTCAACTGTTTCTCCTTGAGCAGGAGGTCGAAGATTTGTTCAGTCTTGGTCACGTCAAAATCAAATCCCCCGGGCGGCCCTGGTGGCTTTACCCATTTGCAGGCCACAGGGGTTCCCCCCTGAGTCCACTCAGCCACTGCTATCTCTTGGCCTCCCGCGGGCACTTCATCCTCTTCCGTATCGACCATAACTACTGCACGCTTGAACTTGTCTTGGTACAGGTCGGGGTGGCGCTGTTCATATGCGGATAGTTTCTGAACCATGTGCGCCAGCGAGGGATAATCTGCTTGGGAGGCCATGTCCTTGAGCTGTGTTGCAAGGCCTGCTATCGCCAACTCGATCGCTTCCTTTTCGGTTATACGAACCGAATAACATCGGTTCCTAAGATTCCTGAAGCGCTGGATGTATTCTGTCACCGTTTCCCCGCGCTTCTGACGTAGTTGTGCTAGATCGGCAATGCCAGACTCGGAAGCTTCGAATGGTATTGCATATGGAACTGTTCTTCCAATTGCTTCCAAGACCGGATGGAGTTCGCTGGCGAGAGGTGTACCATCCAAAAGCCGATCCCGTGAGGGACCGTGAAAAGAGCCTCACGCGTAGCTGATCCGACACCGAAGCCGGTCCTAGTTGAGCCAAATATCGGTCGACGTGCTCGATGGAGCTGGAGCCATCCGATCCACCGAATCCGGAGAAGTCGGGGAGCCGATATTTAGGTGGCAGCGGGATCATCTCGTAATCGTCGGGTACGGCTTGGAGTAGCCGATCGCCCTTCTTTTCGGCATCATGCCGAACTGGTCTCTCGGCATGGTGCCGATCTGATCCGCCGTGCTGGCCGTAGGAGTTGCACTCCGAAGATTCGCCGGGGTGGCGTACTTGGCCTGCCATGTTTGCTTTTCCAGCCTCCGAGCCGGCTCGCAGGAGCTGGGCTCGGGAGTTTCGTCGGTGTGGCGTATTTAGTTAGCCACGTCTCGCTCTGTCGCCGACGTTCCTCCCGTCTTCGCCGGAGTCCCCGATGTTGTGGCCTGGTTTGTGAGTGCCCGAGTCACCACAATCCGGCACATACATGCACGCGTATCCATGAGGGATCTCCTTAGGCGCCTCCATTAAGAACCGGTAGTCACCGGGGTCGCCACCAATTCCGCAGACGAGGAATGCCGGTGTAGTCGGCACTTCGGCGAGTGCTGCCAACGCAAATGGCAGCGGTGGACGGGACCCGGAATGGTAACTCTCCTTGATGAGTCCCGAGCGCTGGTCCCGACGGCGAGTACCGGTGGCTCATGATCTCCTGGATCACGCGCAGAGCGACACGCTCCGGACACGTTGACCAAGTTCTCGCAGTGGCGGTGTAGCGAGTGAGCCACCGGGTAGTTGATCTCCTCGCCGCGGACCCCGGTGCGTTCCTCCGACGAGGTAGAGAGGTCTATCCCATCGAGTGCACCTTCCGGTGAGAACCCCTTCCATCCGATGCCACCGGAACGGGTTCTCTAAAAGAGCCGATGAGGTCGGCTTCGAGGGTAGCCTTGATCTCGTTGTATTGCTTCTTGAGGTCGTCAGGCAGATCCTCGTAGGTGATTGGCGTGCCGTCCGCCATCTCAGATGTAGATGGCGATGTGGTTGATGTAGACGATTGTCCCACCGGGCGTGCCAGAATGTGTTGACCGCCAAAACCCACCGGCGGGCAGCGGCCTTGTCAACACTGTAGAGCCGGGGGGAGCCTAGAGCTGCGGCTGGCTGAGACCCCTCCGAGCGACGGCCCGCAATGCTCTTCTGGTCACACGCGGCGTTGCGAAGTGCAAGGGCGTGCCACCTGACCTATACCCGGTCAGGAAGGTGATGAGGTTGCCTCGCTTAGTTTCTGCGGGGCATACATGTAAACGTTAAATACAAGCCTCGATCGGCTCTCGGGTTATCCCGTGAATCGGCTCAAAGAGCCGATCCACCCATGATCCGTACGGGGTGCACGAATACTTGGTGGTCCTGCTTGACCAAGATGAAGCTAATGAGATCTACGACGATTTAGGGTTTTCACCACATAACCGGATCATCCTACTCCGGGTTGGGCCTTGCGGCCACGCACGGTGCTCGTAAGCCGATCCTAAACAAGGCCAAAAAACCAACATGAAGTTGATCCTAGGAACATCCCGTTTAGGACTTGCGAACGCCACCCTACGTGCCACTTCGGATCCTCCCCCCATTGTAAGGCCAAACTATTGCAGATATTAAACTAATCCTTGTAGAACAAGGAGCAATCGTAACGGATCGGATCTACTAAATAATAATCAAGCGGGGTGCCGCCCCCACACCTGAGATAGGCGTGAGGGCGGCTAGACATGCAAGGGTTGCACTACGTAAGCATGCTTAAACGAAGAACAATGCTAACCCTAACACATCTAATGATAACTACGTTGCTCGCCATCAAAAGCGCTTCAGTACGAGCAACGCATGAACAACGTGGGGCTTGTGCTGCCTAGATCGCATAGGCAGCATGTCGCTTACCTGATAGAAACCCTCGAGACGAAGGAGTTGGCGATGCGCCGAGATTGGTTTGTTTTTGGGGTTGAACGTGAGTTGTTGTTTATTCCATAAACGCTAGATACATATTTATAGTCCAGCGGACTCTCTAATGCGGGCGTGCACCAAACCGTGCACGAGATAAACTCTAACTTCTAAATCGATACACAATCTATTATGCTAAGATACACGGGCTAACTAGCCCAAATTCTCCGTGCAAGGCCGCCTCCTAGATCTTCCATATATAATCTTCCAAGCCCATCTTGATCGCGGCCCACCTCCTGATCGCGGTTAAATCCTGGTGATAACACCTATTCTATCTCTTATATTGTGTAGCTATATCTTGCTTAGTTGATTACCTTGTCATATAGGTAAATTCACTTAGTTGCATATCTAGAGAATTTACCTTTGTGTCAAGCCTAAATTGAAAAAGAACTAAAAATTGGTTAGCACCTATTCACCCCCCCTCTAGGTGCGGCATACGATCCTTTCACATGGTGGCAGCAGTGCCAACCACAATGCCGGTCAAAGACATCTTGACTAGTGGAGAGAATATCTCATTGAAGTCAATACCCTTTTTCTGACTCAAACCCTTCACAACGAATCTAGCCTTGTATCTTGGATGTGAGCTATGTTCTTTAGTCTTCCATTTGTACACCTACTTGTTCTGATTGCTTTATGGTACTTTGGCAAAGACGCCAACTCAAAGGTGGCATTCTCATACAGGAATTTCATCTTATCCTGCATGGGTTCTAACCATTAAATCTTTTGCTCACCAAACTGCCTCCTCATAGCATGAGGGCTTACCAGTCATCAACACATATTAATGTGGTGGATATTTGGTGGAAGGTATTGGATCGCTTTCACTTGTTCTCAACTGCTGCACAAGTGGGGAATCAACTGGATTATCATCACATTTTTCACCATCATATTATTCAGCAGTTGGCTGAAAATGGTCCTTACTTGTACTGCCTTACAAGATGATGGTGAAAGAGCAAGGTCTATACCTCGTGTTTTGTGTGTTTGATAACAACACTTGAATGGATTTAACCGTGAGCATAGATTGTCTTTGATAGATTTGCATGTGCATGGTGCCCTCGCTGAACACATCATGATCGGAAGACTCAAGCGTAGCTTATATGTTTTCTGGTTTTGTGTGTGTGTCGCGAGGTGACGTGGTTGGAGAGGGAAAGAGGAGATGCAGAATCTACCTGACCGGTACTACCGGTACCAGTAGTACCGCTACCCTATTAGTACCGGCCTGAAGTACCGCTCTGGGAATTGCACGCAGAAAGGCCCACATAGCAAAGTGTGGTACCTTGACTGGAGATGCTCTATCCCAAACCGTCCCCAAACGGCGCCGGATTGAGCGTTTGTGGGACGTGTTTTGTTCGTGCCGCGTTTGGGGGACGTCGCTCCCCAGTCGCATCCCCCAAACAAAATTTCGGAAATTTAAAACTTGAGCGAGATTCGATTAAATTCATCCAAACTTGGCATATATTACATAGATTCGAACGAGATTCGACTAAATTTAAACTAAACATAATCTAGAAGTACTTGCGACGGCCGGAGGCGTCGTAGTACTGGTGAAAGTTGTACATGTCGTTGGTGACGACCTCCTGCTTGATGCGCTCGTCGGGCTCGTCCTTCACTGGGCCGCTTGGTCCTGCCTCGCCGTTGTTGGTGAGGTCCCCGAGTGGCTTGCCGATGTCGCGGATGTATATGGCGATCGCCGTGTCGAGATCGCCCCTCCAGGTGTCCTTGTCGTTCAGCGACGCCAAGAACGCCGCTCGCAGCCCTGGGCAGTCCTCGGGGTCGTCGCTGCTAGCGATGAGCCACTGCTGCCGCTCGTACTCCGCCACCACCGCCGCCTTCGCCGCTTCCTTGTCGTCCTGCTCCTCCTTCACCTCCAGCTTCGGGATGAGGAGGGCGCCGCCGCACCTCTTTTGCTGCCGCCGGTTGCCGCTGCCGCCGCGCCTCGGATTGTCGGGCGTCGCCGGCTCCTCCTTCACCACGCGATTGAGACGGTGTAGGGCGCGAAGCGGTACGATGAGGACGGCGTCGATCGGGCCGGTCCTGAGGAGGAAGAGTTGGAGGAGGACAAGTACGTCCTCCTCGGCTGCCATTGCGCTGCGGGAGACGGTGGCCGTGAGGACGGCGCCTCCAACCTTGGAGCGCTGTTGTTGATGCCGTCGATGACGTTCTGCAGGGTGCGCCCTGGAACGCCCCAGAACAGGGCGCGCCCGTCCCTGTTCTAGCTGTTCGGCCCGCCGACGAGGCCGGTGGTGCTGCGCATCTCCATGTCGTACTGCGCCTGGAAGTAGGCGCCCCACCAGGCTTCATTGTCTATGGCCGCCCAGGTCGGATCGGCCCGCTCCTCGGCATCGAGTGCAGCCCGCCGGGCCCTGATGGCGTCCTTGCAGCGCTCCGTGCCCGGCGACGGCGGCGGCGGGATGCCTATGCTGTTCACGGCCATCTTCCAGCCGCCGCTGCTTGGCAGGCGCATGTCCGGCGGGACGGGATATCCCGCGCGGTACAGCGCCCATGCCTCCTTCACGGTGAGGCTGTCGCGGCCGAAGCCGTTCGCCGCGGCGATCTTGCGAGAGGACGACGACATTGCTTGAAACGGCGAGGAGAAGATCTGGGGGCGGCGAGAAATTGGGATGAACCGCAGGGCCTCTTAATGTACAACGGCGGCAGGTGAAGCGGCAGCGAGTCGTTGGACGCAATAATGTCGGCGCAGACGGCCACGCGGCCATGAACGACGAGACGCGTCCCTGCGTCGCCTGGGAAAACTGGGACGCCATTAACGTCGCTTGACCAAAGGTAGGCGACGGGGTTTTATGCTTCCGAGCCGCTGACGCGTCGGTCCCGCCACGCCTCGCCTCGCTTTTCATTGTGTCCGACGTGCCCGGAGCGTCTCATGTGGGGCGTGGACGGGCTCGGGCGCCGGACACCGTATCAGGCCGTGCTGGACAAAAAGGGTTTGGGGGACGCGGCGGGGACGGGCTCGGGCGCCGGACACCGTATCAGGCCGCGCTGGACAAAAAGGGTTTGGAGAACGCGGCTGGGAATGTTTTTTTATCTGGCGCACCACAAATTCCTTTGGGGACGATTTGAGGGACGCGACTGGAGATGATCTAAGCTTGGATAGCTGCCGTGAAAATGACCAATGATAGCAGAAGGAGGAGTTTGAAATAGAGAAGAGAACGGCACAAAATTTTGACACTGCGAAGCTTCAGTAACCACAAACAGGACACATAAATGGGTAAATTTTTCTCCTTTCAACTTTTCTTTGGAAAACAGGGCCACCCCGGATCTCATTTGCGAAACCAAAAATTTCTATTATTAAATTCGAATCAACTAAAATGGCCAAATTGTTCTATTGTTAAATTCGAATTATATAAAAAGGGTTGGAGGGAGTACAAAGTTTTCACTATAACGCTGATCAGCCAATTAGCAGTCAAAAAGAGTTCCAAAAAGGCAATAGAGCAGAGCAACGAATAATGAGGAAAACGAGAAACTAGAACCTACAGCTATTACAACAACCACTCACAGTGTCCCCTGCTAATTTTTCCCGAGACTATCACTCGTATCTTTTTCTCCATTTCCTTGGCTTTCATTCTTCTTTCTTTCCCCTTCCTTTTGTTCGACATCCAATCCTCGGCACCGACAGCCCCCAACTCCTTGCAATGAAGACCTCGACAATAATCTTCTCCAACAGTTTAGAACATAGCATGAGGTTGCGCCTTGCCTCCGGTGTCACTGGAACAAGCTCCAGGTATGAATCCAGTGAATAATGTTGTAAATAACTGAGATGGGTTCAGAAGGCCACTCAATCTGAAAACAAGCACAATTCCTAGCCTTCCAGATCACTCAGAAAATTGCATAGTAGCAGGGAACGGGATCGATGCCGCCTTCCACGACCCAGGATCGATCGACCCGATCGAGGGTCGGGAACGACGGCGGATCGACGTGGGTCTGTGGCTGGGTCACGATCCTGTTCGATGGGAGGCCACGATGTTCAATTGTAGAGAGAGGCGCAAGTATCGCCCTGACTACTTTCTACAGCCCATTAACCCAACGACACAAATAGCCCAACTAGAGATAACGCCCTGAACCTCACTTTTAAATGCACGCCATGGGCAAAGATAGATCGATCACACAGCTAGGTCGATCCAAAATCAGTGGATCGCGATCCAGGTACGAATTTGACGTACCAGAGATGTATAGCCCTCATCGAACCTTGTTCGCTGCGATGGCGTTCCTCGACCCTCGATCCCGTACCTCGACCCGGACGATCCAGATTTATGGCAACTATGGAAAATTGCAGCTACACCTACTGATAGGAATGTCCCTTTGATTGTTCACAAAGTTTTTTACCCAAATTTCCACATAGCTGGTGTGGGAAAACCGGCAAAAAACCGGTTAACTCCTTATTTGAAGATTAGTACACTCTTAATCGTGATTTGAAAATACGCACATAATAAATGCCAACTTCGCACCATTGTGTACTAACTCGTGGATCGTTGCAATTGTTGGAAGAAAACATATGCATCAAATATATATGGAGGAAACAAGACAACTCATGGCTCTCTCCTAGCCATATAGATGTCTTGGGTAGGGAGAAAACCTCTCACCTGACCATACGTGTGTCTTAGGTAGGGAGAGAGATTTTCATTCCAACTGCAGAAGTAGCAAAACAACACACATAGACGCCAAGTCCTTTTACGTGAAAAACCTTTCAACTTGAGAGGAAAAACTACGGGCCGAAGCCACTCAAATCTTCTTCTAGAGAGCACTAGAGGATCTCAAATATCAAGATACAACTAGATCTTGGATGCCAACCACACGATTTTAGGCACAAGAACTAGGATTGGAGCAACCTCACCAAAGATGGTGGAACCACGGCTTCAAGAAGACAAGGATGGAGATCTGATCTTCACAAACATGTGTGCAAGGCCCGAATATTGATTTAGCTTCTTCCTTCAACTTTCTTTCTTTCTCTTCTCTCTTGGTTTTCTTATCCAATGGAGCCTATCTTTGATTTTCGTCACACCACCTAGTGGTGGCCAGATGGGAGACTTATCCTCCCCCTTTTCTCATGGGTAATGTCCAAAATAACCCTCGTTCATAATCCTAATGGTTTGTAGGATCTTGCGCCTGTTTGGGCCGCCTGAAAGGCTCCAATAGGCCGTGTCCTCACAGTCTACATGAGGAAGATACCCAACGTTCTCCCTAACTCATGTGGGGGCTACCATGACCGCTTCCTTGTAACATACAATCAACTTCTCACTTGATAATATCTTGGTTATCATATCTGAACCATTCTTGTCAGTATGGATTTTCTCAAGACTCAGCGGCTGGGAACTCGTAACTTCTCGAATCCAATGGTACCTCACTTTAATGTCCTTGGTTTATAGAGTGGAAACTTAGATTCTTGCAAGATGGATAGCGCTACTATCGCAAAACAGATTGTAATTCTCTTGCTTCATGTCCAACGTTTGCAAGAAGTTCTCCATCCACAACACTTCTTTGCAAGCCTCAACCTCCGCAATGTGCTTTGCATCTGTGGTTGATAATGATACGCACGTCTGCAACAGAAGTAGACTTTTTAAAATTTGCATCGCCAACATAATCTGCATATGTATTGCAAGCACAACTTCCCAAGCGTAAGCAAGATCTACAAAGTACCTCTTCAGAACATTCCAGTGAGATTCACCTAGATTTGTCATGAATCGGCTAACAAATCCAATTGAATAGGCAATGTCAGGCCTAGTGCACACCATGGCATACATCAAACTGCCCACGGCATATGCGGCATTCTACTCATTTCTTCTTTCTCCTTCTTGGTGCTAGAACATTGTTCTCAATTCAGTTTGTGATGGCTCACAAGTGGAGATGTAACATACTTTGCACCTTGCATATTTAACCTTCAAATACCTTCTCAATGTATCATTCCTGTGAGAGCCAAAACAACTTCTTTGATCTATCACGAGAGATTTTCATGCCAAGAATTTGCTTAGATGTTCTTAAATCCTTCATGGTAAATAGTTTATTTAATGCCTGTTGAGGAGACACTACAAGAAATCCGGTGACTTGCGACCCTCCATATTGGTCGCTGAAAGGTCGTTGTGCGCCATCTGTGACCACGCCGTGACCAATAACTGTTGGTCGCCAGTTGAGCGTCACTGACGGCGCACGGCGACCTTTTTATTTAAATGGTCGTAATCCTCTACGACCAAAATGGATGGTCGTAGATTCTATGACCAAAATGTTGGTCACGGGCTGGCTCGCCCTATCCACGTCGGATCCAACGTGGCAAATCCTACGTGGCGGATTGGTGACCAAACCAAAATGGTCGTGCATCGAAATCAGCCCGAGTCCGGCTCTAGCATTTATATGGGCCGAATTCAAAGTTACGGCCCATTTCTTTTTTTTCCACCGAAATCTGTTCGGTTTATTGGGCCAGGCCCACACTTTTGGCCTTCTTACTTTCTTGGCCTTGGCCATTTTACATTTACTGTTCTTTATGGGCCTTGGCCTTTTAAGAGTCCAATTTCTTTTTGGGCCAAGGCCTTTTTACTCTCTATTTTCTTTTCGGGCTTTGGCCTTTTAACAGTCCATTTATTTTTGTACATTGAACCTTTTGCAGTCCAATTCTTTTGTATTTTTCTAATTTTATATTCAATATTTGTTTGGGCCGTGGCCTTTTAACGATCCCAGATTTTTGGTCCAATAGTATTTGGACCATGGCCTTTTAGCAGCCCGGATATTGGTCCAGAAGTTTGGGCCATAGTTTATACAGATAAAATTTATCTCGGTAGATATCAATTGTAACAAAATCATAACAAGCAGACGAGTAAATTATCGAAACGTGACGATAATTTATCCATCGGGTTCGTAACGTAGACATCTCACAGATTACAACACATGTACCGTGTAGATCAACCACACTAGTACCAAATGTAAAATGGAGACCAACTACCAAAATGCTCATCTCACAGTGTCGATACCAGGTCCATTAGTTCGTAGTGGTGCTAACATGTAGTAAATATGGGACGAGAAAATCAAAATGCTCCAAGCATATGCAAAGGAACCACCGTAACCCTGCAGCCACTACTTCCCGCACAACATCATGGCCATCAAACGAGCAAACTTCGCATCGGCTTCCTCCGCCTTCATGCGCAACACCTCGTACTCTTTGTCACGTATAGCTTGGGCGGATGCGGCTTCTTCCGCCTTCTTCTTGAGTTCAGCTAGCTCCTCTCGCATAGCTTGGCCTTGGTGCCGAGACCTCTCCAGCCTGCCCCCGCAGATCAATGACTTGGGCAACCACGAGCAGGATCTGATCCGGTGGTCTTGTTTGTAGAAGAGCTTGACTTGAGGCCAACATTGAGCGTAAATGTGCTTGAAGGACACTTCTTCACCAAGTACTTCCTCAACTACCGCAAGTAGCTGATTTCGGCTCCTCACCTTCCGGTAGCGGTGCATCCCCGATCTCCTCCATTTCAGCTCGCACAACAACAAAGCACTGAATCAGTACACTAAAACTCGAAAGTAATGTGACACGACAACATATAAGCAAGTAGGTGAAGTAACATATGACTTGAACAAACAGACTGCAAAGTGAGACTTACTATGGCCCTCTTAACCGGCTCCGAGTAACCGTCCTTCTTGCTATTATGTGTCACTTTGAACATGTCAATAGCAGACAGGACTTCGCCTTTTCTTTCCTCTTTCTGAAATGTTATTCAGCAAATCAAACAATGAGTTTTTTTGCAACTGGGTATATGTAAACTGCAGCACATACATCAGGACAAATACAAATAGAAAAATAAGCATGTTCTTACAATTGCATAGATATGTGCACCATAGGACCGCGATCCAGTTTTCTGCTGGAACTGAACTTTTTCTCGGTTACTCTTGTTACTCTCACAAGTTTGCTTGCAAATAAGTAAACAATATATTAGAGCATGCATAACTAAACAAAGACAGAAACATCGGGGCAAATACATCTACAAAAGTCAAGGCATTTGTACAGGAATACCTTGTGTCTTGGAGTAGACCACAGCTTCACCGGATTCTCGCCACTTAACATCGTGCATGCCATCAACCGGAGACTTAATGCTCACTTGATTTGCCGGTATGTTGTCAAAATATGTCCTTTTGATCTTGTGGCGCATGTTCTTGGTCCTTTTCACGCAGCATGTCGGTGCATGCCGACTTCACAATCCGTGACTCGTTGTCCATGTCAAAGTTGGCCTACCAAGATAGCAAACAAGAAAATACATCAAGTATACCGTCGTCAAACTCGAATCAAGAAACAAGACTCGAAAATAGTCATAATAGCCGAATGGCAGCAAGTAATAGACACAAACCGTAGTATAATAGGAAACAAAGAACTTACAGCCTACTTTCCCAATGTAGTTCTTTATGATGTTTTTGTCCCTCTTGTAATCCTTGAAATGTGGCGGAATCCGGTGCATGGCTTCTTGCAATGAGGCCACCTTCGGTTGCAAGCTTTGCAGTACCGCAAAGGATTTTCTGGGCGCTTCATGCCTTCAGGAATGTGGATAATCACCTTGGTGCCCAGCGACTTCGTCATCCTCTCTAGCCCTGAGCCCTTCCTTTTGCTGTTGACCACAACAGCTGTCCCTGAAAAGGAAACATACAGAATTCATGACTTCTTATCCATTACACATGAGAAATGCATTATAAAGAAAGGGATCAATATGGTTCAGACGATATACTAAATTTTCAGAGAACAAACTTGCCTTCATCATCATCAGCATCAGCGTGATCTTCAGCATCATCATCACCATACACCGGCTCGCTCGCGCTTGTTCGGACAAGGCCGGCCGACTCCGGGCTCTTGTTGTAACAGGGCTAAGCTCGGAGGGCTCTTGTTGTAACGGGGCTAAGCTGGTGGGCTCTTGTTGTAACGGGGCTAAGCCGGAGGCTCATGTTCCTTTCTTCACCCAAGGGCTGCCGCATATCATCCATCCGCCGCGAGCTTTCTCGGTCGTTGTGCTCGAAGGATTTCTTCATGGTTGCTTACATTTGGTGCCTTTGACCTTGTGACTCGAGTGGGAGCAGACTCTTCAACTTCCAAGCAGCCTCTTTGACCCTCCCGGAGGTACAGCAAATACTCTTGATGGACCCATTGTAGTAGCTGTTTCTGAGCTCTTCCTCCTCGAGCTTGTCTTCTTAGCGGCGATCTTCTTCTTCTTAACACCACTCTTCTTCCTCCTAGAAACCTTCTGGGCCTCATATAAATAGTAAGGACAACAGCATTAGATCAGAAGTTACAAAACTATATGCATACAATGAAAGAAAAACAAAGCAGACATATCCAACTACTCCCACCCCTCCAAACAAGATCAAAGTTTGCACCTTAACATTTTTCTTCACTACATTGTCCTCAACCTCCTCTCCATCAATAACTTCATCATCTCTAGGATTGTAGTCTGAGCTCTCCCCTTGTGTTATGGCAGATGCTGCATCACTTGTAATTGTGCTACCTTCTGGACAATCATTCGACTTCCTAAGCATTGATGCTATTGCACCAATGCCTAGGGATTGGAAGATGCGGTTGTTCCTCATCATGGTTCTAGCCCTAATCTTCTCGATTTCCGTGAGTGGCGCTTCTTTACATGAATAAATTGTAACCATTAGATGAATGGTTGAAATGCATAGGAAGCAAGACAACTCAAACAGCCTAAGGTAGCATACCAGTTTTTAGTTCCAGCTTAATCCCAGTAGATTATTTAAGGTGACAGCTTATTTAGACAAACAATTCATTTCTATTACTACAACATCACAATCATAAGCTACGCACATCCGTATACTTGGCAGCAAGAGCATAAGCATAAGCAAGTAGATTCTTTAATCCTAGCAAAGATAAGCACAAGGAGGAGGTAGCATACCAGCCGGTTGCCTCTTCGGTGCCATCCTTGTCATGGCTAATCTTGAGGGGTTGGACTTGTGCTTGTTAGCTTGCAAAACAGAATGAGAACAAATTAGATACACACCATATGAATGCAAACAAAGAACCGTGAGCATATCCATAATTTGGCATGTCATGAATATGTTTATCTAGATCATATATTTAATTTACCAAGTATTTCCTATGTATGATGCAGATTAATTTCATCAATCATGATAATCGGACATTGACCAAGTAATAAACAATCATCGCTTAATGAACAAACATCCATGTCATGTCAAGTCCAGCTTAGGAGTAACGAGCAAGCAACTCGGTTTGTAGTGCATCTTCACCTGGTTCTCTTTGATATTGTCCTTGAAGCTCGTTCCGTCGCAGCTCGTCCTACAAGCGCCACAAACCTTAATCTTCTTACCTAGCGAAGTGGCAAATGAGAATCATTAGACAACAACTATGCATGCAGCAATAACATTAGAGCCGCCACCGATAAAAAATATTAACGCATTAGAGCAACCATAATTGATGCAGTAATGCAGTGGAAGAACAACGATGAAGTTATCACACATTAGAGCAACCATAGTTGTATGTATGTTGAATTCATCTTACGAGAAGAAGCCGATCGAAGCTACTGAATTTCCAAAGCACGTAAACAACCGATCAATCAAAGCTAGCTACCTAGGTGTCATATTCCATTACCTACCACCCAAAGCTCCTTTTGCCTCTAAACTACGGAGTACAAGGCAATAATTAACAATAAACAGTAAAATAAAGCGTTCCACTCTGAAATGAACCCACTGACATGGGTGGTGTGAGCTGAGATGAACAACCAATCGAACCACCAAAACTGAAACACCAAGAGGACCAGAGCAATGAACCAACACCAGCAGTCTCATTGAGGAAATGCAACAAGAACAAGCTAGCCTCGTGTAATACAAATCAAGAAGGATTGATGCCCAATCAAGTACAAGGAGAAGTACTATATGTTCAAGAAGTCTCACAAGAACATCAGTCTCGAGTAATAACAAATCAAGAAGGATAAATACAAATCATCATCCTAAAAGATACAGTACGTAACAAACCCTAGAGGCGGACCCAGCACCAAACCATCAAGAAATCAAGCTAGACCTAACCCTAGCCGTCGCGCGACGCAGGCCTAACCCTAGCCATCGCGCGCAAGAAAGCTAGCAAGATGCAGACCCTAACCCTAGCCATCGCGCGCAAGAAAGCTAGCAAGATGCCAACGACTGTGAATGGATCTACCGTATCGCCCGCAGATTCAAGCCGCTATTGATGGAGACTGGATTGAAGGAGGAGGACTTGCCTGGAGGGAGCCGAGGGAGGATTCCGGGGGGTCGGAGGTCGGGGGCTTCGATGGCGAGGAAGATCAACCGGTTGCCGTCGTCGCGAGGGCCTCCCCGCGCGTTGCCGTCGTTGCGAGCGCCTCCCCGCGCGTTGCCATCGTCGCTCGCCCCGTTGTTCTTGGTGGGAATTGGGGATTGGGGATCTGGGGATTGGGGATTTGGAGATAGAGCGTTTAGGGCATTTACGAAAATAACCCTAGCCTTTTTTACTTTAGTTGTGGCGTTTCGGGCATTTCGACCAGGTGCGGGATTTTTGGGTGCCGACCAGGTGCGGGAGTGGCGGGAAGGGGCGGGAAATATTGGGGGCAGGGGCGGGAGTTTTGGGGAGAGGGGCGGGAAATTTTGGTAGGGTAGTTTTGTCTCCAATTTTGGATTTTATGTGATATTTTATGTGAAATCTCCCGCAAATCATGAAGCAGCTACCAAGTATTTGCTCCAAATTTGGACCAAACCATTTTTCATGAATAGGAAGGCACACTTTATAGACAAATCACCGGGTGTTTCCGTCGCGTAAGCTTCCGGGCGCCCCTCGCGAAAAATACAAAATCCCGTCGATTCGAGAGGAAGCGGGTTAAATCTGAACTACAGCTCCATCATTGCTTGCTCGTGATTTTTTGTAAAAATCATTTTTAGGTACAAAACATGGTATTTTATCATAGATCCGGCGAGAGTCTCGCAAGATGTAACCCCGAGGTAACACTGGGCTTGGCCGCGGTTTTGACCGCATGTTGAATCGGGCCCCAATATTTCAAAAAACATCGAAACAACGTGAAACCTCCGCCAATCGTCATTTTATGTGACATGGCATCTAGGAAAAATAACAAATTTAGAATAATTCCAAATTTGTAGGAAAATGTTCACGTAAATGACCTACCGTGTACGAAGATTCATGGCTTCCAAGGCAAATGGCCAATGTTTTGGCTTGTTGCACGGCATAGTTTGTTATCATGTTCCCAAATTATGCACACATGTGCATCTTGGCATGCCAAGCAATGTTGCCTTTGGAGGTTTTCATTTTATTTGCACGGAAAATCCATTTTTCATTTTCTGATTGCCGAGAAGTGCTTTTTTCGTGAAGCGACTTACCAAGTATTTGCTCCAAATTTGGACCAAACCATTTTTCATGAATAGGAAGGCACACTTTATAGACAAATCACCGGGTGTTTCCGTCGCAGAAGCTTCCGGCGCCCCTCGCGAAAAATACAAAATCCCGTCGATTCGACAGGAAGCGGGTTAAATCTGAACTACAGCTCCATCATTGCTTGCTCGTGATTTTTTGTAAAAATCATTTTTAGGTACAAAACATGGTATTTTATCATAGATCCGGCGAGAGTCTCGCAAGATGTAACCCCGAGGTAACACCGGGCTTGGCCGCGGTTTTGACCGCATGTTGAATCGGGCCCCAATATTTCAAAAACATCGAAACAACGTGAAACCTCCGCCAATCGTCATTTTATGTGACATGGCATCTAGGAAAAATAACAAATTTAGAATAATTCCAAATTTGTAGGAAAATGTTCACGTAAATGACCTACCGTGTACGAAGATTCATGGCTTCCAAGGCAAATGGCCAATGTTTTGGCTTGTTGCACGGCATAGTTTGTTATCATGTTCCCAAATTATGCACACATGTGCATCTTGGCATGCCAAGAAATGTTGCCTTTGGAGGTTTTCATTTTATTTGCACGGAAAATCCATTTTTCATTTTCTGATTGCCGAGAAGTGCTTTTTTCGTGAAGCAGCTACCAAGTATTTGCTCCAAATTTGGACCAAACCATTTTTCATGAATAGGAAGGCACACTTTATAGACAAATCACCGGGTGTTTCCGTCGCGAAGCTTCCGGCGCCCTCGCGAAAAATACAAAATCCCGTCGATTCGAGTAGGAAGCGGGTTAAATCTGAACTACAGCCTCCATCATTGCTTGCTCGTGATTTTTTGTAAAAATCATTTTTAGGTACAAAACATGGTATTTTATCATAGATCCGGCGAGAGTCTCGCAAGATGTAACCCCGAGGTAACACCGGGCTTGGCCGCGGTTTTGACCGCATGTTGAATCGGGCCCCAATATTTCAAAAAACATCGAAACAACGTGAAACCTCCGCCAATCGTCATTTTATGTGACATGGCATCTAGGAAAAATAACAAATTTAGAATAATTCCAAATTTGTAGGAAAATGTTCACATAAATGACCTACCGTGTACGAAGATTCATGGCTTCCAAGGCAAATGGCCAATGTTTTGGCTTGTTGCACGGCATAGTTTGTTATCATGTTCCCAAATTATGCACACATGTGCATCTTGGCATGCCAAGCAATGTTGCCTTTGGAGGTTTTCATTTTATTTGCACGGAAAATCCATTTTTCATTTTCTGATTGCCGAGAAGTGCTTTTTTCGTGAAGCAGCTACCAAGTATTTGCTCCAAATTTGGACCAAACCATTTTTCATGAATAGGAAGGCACACTTTATAGACAAATCACCGGGTGTTTCCGTCGCAGAAGCTTCCGGGCGCCCCTCGCGAAAAATACAAAATCCCGTCGATTCAGCAAGAAGCGGGTTAAATCTCGAACTACAGACTCCATCATTGCTTGCTCGTGATTTTTTGTAAAAATCATTTTTAGGTACAAAACATGGTATTTTATCATAGATCCGGCGAGAGTCTCGCAAGATGTAACCCCGAGGTAACACTCGGGCTTGGCCGCGGTTTTGACCGCATGTTGAATCGGGCCCCAATATTTCAAAAACATCGAAACAACGTGAAACCTCCGCCAATCGTCATTTTATGTGACATGGCATCTAGGAAAAATAACAAATTTATAATAATTCCAAATTTGTAGGAAAATGTTCACAGAAATGACCTACCGTGTACGAAGATTCATGGCTTCCAAGGAAAATGGCCAATGTTTTGGCTTGTTGCACGGCATAGTTTGTTATCATGTTCCCAAATTATGCACACATGTGCATCTTGGCATGCCAAGCAATGTTGCCTTTGGAGGTTTTCATTTTATTTGCACGGAAAATCCATTTTTCATTTTCTGATTGCCGAGAAGTGCTTTTTTCGTGAAGCAGCTACCAAGTATTTGCTCCAAATTTGGACCAAACCATTTTTCATGAATAGGAAGGCACACTTTATAGACAAATCACCGGGTGTTTCCGTCGCTGAAGCTTCCGGGCGCCCTCGCGAAAAATACAAAATCCCGTCGATTCGACAGAAGCGGGTTAAATCTGAACTACAGACTCCATCATTGCTTGCTCGTGATTTTTTGTAAAAATCATTTTTAGGTACAAAACATGGTATTTTATCATAGATCCGGCGAGAGTCTCGCAAGATGTAACCCCGAGGTAACACCGGGCTTGGCCGCGGTTTTGACCGCATGTTGAATCGGGCCCCAATATTTCAAAAAACATCGAAACAACGTGAAACCTCCGCCAATCGTCATTTTATGTGACATGGCATCTAGGAAAAATAACAAATTTAGAATAATTCCAAATTTGTAGGAAAATGTTCACGTAAATGACCTACCGTGTACGAAGATTCATGGCTTCCAAGGCAAATGGCCAATGTTTTGGCTTGTTGCACGGCATAGTTTGTTATCATGTTCCCAAATTATGCACACATGTGCATCTTGGCATGCCAAGCAATGTTGCCTTTGGAGGTTTTCATTTTATTTGCACGGAAAATCCATTTTTCATTTTCTGATTGCCGAGAAGTGCTTTTTTCGTGAAGCGAGCTACCAAGTATTTGCTCCAAATTTGGACCAAACCATTTTTCATGAATAGGAAGGCACACTTTATAGACAAATCACCGGGTGTTTCCGTCGCGAAGCTTCCGGCGCCCTCGCGAAAAATACAAAATCTCGTCGATTCGAGCAGAAGCGGGTTAAATCTGAACTACAGCTCCATCATTGCTTACTCGTGATTTTTTGTAAAAATCATTTTTAGGTACAAAACATGGTATTTTATCATAGATCCGGCGAGAGTCTCGCAAGATGTAACCCCTAGGTAACACCGGGGTTGGCCGCGGTTTTGACCGCATGTTGAATCGGGCCCCAATATTTCAAAAAACATCGAAACAACGTGAAACCTCCGCCAATCGTCATTTTATGTGACATGGCATCCAGGAAAAATAACAAATTTAGAATAATTCCAAATTTGTAGGAAAATGTTCACAGAAATGACCTACCGTGTACGAAGATTCATGGCTTCCAAGGCAAATGGCCAATGTTTTGGCTTGTTGCACGGCATAGTTTGTTATCATGTTCCCAAATTATGCACACATGTGCATCTTGGCATGCCAAGCAATGTTGCCTTTGGAGGTTTTCATTTTATTTGGACGGAAAATCCATTTTTCATTTTCTGATTGCCGAGAAGTGCTTTTTTCGTGAAGCAGACTACCAAGTATTTGCTCCAAATTTGGACCAAACCATTTTTCATGAATAGGAAGGCACACTTTATAGACAAATCACCGGGTGTTTCCGTCGCGAAGCTTCCGGCGCCCTCGCGAAAAATACAAAATCCCGTCGATTCGACGAGAAGCGGGTTAAATCCGAACTACAGCTCCATCATTGCTTGCTCGTGATTTTTTGTAAAAATCATTTTTAGGTACAAAACATGGTATTTTATCATAGATCCGGCGAGAGTCTCGCAAGATGTAACCCCGAGGTAACATCGGGCTTGGCCGCGGTTTTGACCGCATGTTGAATCGGGCCCCAATATTTCAAAAAACATCGAAACAACGTGAAACCTCCGCCAATCGTCATTTTATGTGACATGGCATCTAGGAAAAATAACAAATTTAGAATAATTCCAAATTTGTAGGAAAATGTTCACAGAAATGACCTACCGTGTACGAAGATTCATGGCTTCCAAGGCAAATGGCCAATGTTTTGGCTTGTTGCACGGCATAGTTTGTTATCATGTTCCCAAATTATGCACACATGTGCATCTTGGCATGCCAAGCAATGTTGCCTTTGGAGGTTTTCATTTTATTTGCACGGAAAATCCATTTTTCATTTTCTGATTGCCGAGAAGTGCTTTTTTCGTGAAGCAGACTACCAAGTATTTGCTCCAAATTTGGACCAAACCATTTTTCATGAATAGGAAGGCACACTTTATAGACAAATCACCGGGTGTTTCCGTCGCGAAGCTTCCGGGCGCCCTCGCGAAAAATACAAAATCCCGTCGATTCAGCGAGAAGCGGGTTAAATCCGAACTACAGACTCCATCATTGCTTGCTCGTGATTTTTTGTAAAAATCATTTTTAGGTACAAAACATGGTATTTTATCATAGATCCGGCGAGAGTCTCGCAAGATGTAACCCCGAGGTAACACTCGGGCTTGGCCGCGGTTTTGACCGCATGTTGAATCGGGCCCCAATATTTCAAAAAACATCGAAACAACGTGAAACCTCCGCCAATCGTCATTTTATGTGACATGGCATCTAGGAAAAATAACAAATTTAGAATAATTCCAAATTTGTAGGAAAATGTTCACAGAAATGACCTACCGTGTACGAAGATTCATGGCTTCCAAGGCAAATGGCCAATGTTTTGGCTTGTTGCACGGCATAGTTTGTTATCATGTTCCCAAATTATGCACACATGTGCATCTTGGCATGCCAAGCAATGTTGCCTTTGGAGGTTTTCATTTTATTTGCACGGAAAATCCATTTTTCATTTTCTGATTGCCGAGAAGTGCTTTTTTCGTGAAGCAGACTACCAAGTATTTGCTCCAAATTTGGACCAAACCATTTTTCATGAATAGGAAGGCACACTTTATAGACAAATCACCGGGTGTTTCCGTTGCAGAAGCTTCCGGGCGCCCTCGCGAAAAATACAAAATCCCGTCGATTCAAGCGAGAAGCGGGTTAAATCTGAACTACAGCTCCATCATTGCTTGCTCGTGATTTTTTGTAAAAATCATTTTTAGGTACAAAACATGGTATTTTATCATAGATCCGGCGAGAGTCTCGCAAGATGTAACCCCGAGGTAACACTCGGGCTTGGCCGCGGTTTTGACCGCATGTTGAATCGGGCCCCAATATTTCAAAAAACATCGAAACAACGTGAAACCTCCGCCAATCGTCATTTTATGTGACATGGCATCTAGGAAAAATAACAAATTTAGAATAATTCCAAATTTGTAGGAAAATGTTCACGAAATGACCTACCGTGTACGAAGATTCATGGTTTCCAAGGCAAATGGCCAATGTTTTGGCTTGTTGCACGGCATAGTTTGTTATCATGTTCCCAAATTATGCACACATGTGCATCTTGGCATGCCAAGCAATGTTGCCTTTGGAGGTTTTCATTTTATTTGCACGGAAAATCCATTTTTCATTTTCTGATTGCCGAGAAGTGCTTTTTTCGTGAAGCAGCTACCAAGTATTTGCTCCAAATTTGGACCAAACCATTTTTCATGAATAGGAAGGCACACTTTATAGACAAATCACCGGGTGTTTCCGTCGCGAAGCTTCCGGGCGCCCTCGCGAAAAATACAAAATCCCGTCGATTCAGCGAGAAGCGGGTTAAATCCGAACTACAGACTCCATCATTGCTTGCTCGTGATTTTTTGTAAAAATCATTTTTAGGTACAAAACATGGTATTTTATCATAGATCCGGCGAGAGTCTCGCAAGATGTAACCCCTAGGTAACACCGGGGTTGGCCGCGGTTTTGACCGCATGTTGAATCGGGCCCCAATATTTCAAAAAACATCGAAACAACGTGAAACCTCCGCCAATCGTCATTTTATGTGACATGGCATCCAGGAAAAATAACAAATTTAGAATAATTCCAAATTTGTAGGAAAATGTTCACAGAAATGACCTACCGTGTACGAAGATTCATGGCTTCCAAGGCAAATGGCCAATGTTTTGGCTTGTTGCACGGCATAGTTTGTTATCATGTTCCCAAATTATGCACACATGTGCATCTTGGCATGCCAAGCAATGTTGCCTTTGGAGGTTTTCATTTTATTTGCACGGAAAATCCATTTTTCATTTTCTGATTGCCGAGAAGTGCTTTTTTCGTGAAGCAGCTACCAAGTATTTGCTCCAAATTTGGACCAAACCATTTTTCATGAATAGGAAGGCACACTTTATAGACAAATCACCGGGTGTTTCCGTCGCAGAAGCTTCCGGCGCCCTCGCGAAAAATACAAAATCCCGTCGATTCAAGAGAGGAAGCGGGTTAAATCTGAACTACAGACTCCATCATTGCTTGCTCGTGATTTTTTGTAAAAATCATTTTTAGGTACCAAAACATGGTATTTTATCATAGATCCGGCGAGAGTCTCGCAAGATGTAACCCCGAGGTAACACTGGGCTTGGCCGCGGTTTTGACCGCATGTTGAATCGGGCCCCAATATTTCAAAAAACATCGAAACAACGTGAAACCTCCGCCAATCGTCATTTTATGTGACATGGCATCTAGGAAAAATAACAAATTTAGAATAATTCCAAATTTGTAGGAAAATGTTCACGAAATGACCTACCGTGTACGAAGATTCATGGCTTCCAAGGCAAATGGCCAATGTTTTGGCTTGTTGCACGGCATAGTTTGTTATCATGTTCCCAAATTATGCACACATGTGCATCTTGGCATGCCAAGCAATGTTGCCTTTGGAGGTTTTCATTTTATTTGCACGGAAAATCCATTTTTCATTTTCTGATTGCCGAGAAGTGCTTTTTTCGTGAAGCAGACTACCAAGTATTTGCTCCAAATTTGGACCAAACCATTTTTCATGAATAGGAAGGCACACTTTATAGACAAATCACCGGGTGTTTCCGTCGCGAAGCTTCCGGCGCCCCTCGCGAAAAATACAAAATCCCGTCGATTCGGCGAGAAGCGGGTTAAATCCGAACTACAGCTCCATCATTGCTTGCTCGTGATTTTTTGTAAAAATCATTTTTAGGTACAAAACATGGTATTTTATCATAGATCCGGCGAGAGTCTCGCAAGATGTAACCCCGAGGTAACATCGGGCTTGGCCGCGGTTTTGACCGCATGTTGAATCGGGCCCCAATATTTCAAAAAACATCGAAACAACGTGAAACCTCCGCCAATCGTCATTTTATGTGACATGGCATCTAGGAAAAATAACAAATTTAGAATAATTCCAAATTTGTAGGAAAATGTTCACGTAAATGACCTACCGTGTACGAAGATTCATGGCTTCCAAGGCAAATGGCCAATGTTTTGGCTTGTTGCACGGCATAGTTTGTTATCATGTTCCCAAATTATGCACACATGTGCATCTTGGCATGCCAAGCAATGTTGCCTTTGGAGGTTTTCATTTTATTTGCACGGAAAATCCATTTTTCATTTTCTGATTGCCGAGAAGTGCTTTTTCGTGAAGCGACTACCAAGTATTTGCTCCAAATTTGGACCAAACCATTTTTCATGAATAGGAAGGCACACTTTATAGACAAATCACCGGGTGTTTCCGTCGCGAAGCTTCCGGCGCCCTCGCGAAAAATACAAAATCCCGTCGATTCAGCAGGAAGCGGGTTAAATCTGAACTACAGCTCCATCATTGCTTGCTCGTGATTTTTTGTAAAAATCATTTTTAGGTACAAAACATGGTATTTTATCATAGATCCGGCGAGAGTCTCGCAAGATGTAACCCCTAGGTAACACCGGGGTTGGCCGCGGTTTTGACCGCATGTTGAATCGGGCCCCAATATTTCAAAAAACATCGAAACAACGTGAAACCTCCGCCAATCGTCATTTTATGTGACATGGTATCCAGGAAAAATAACAAATTTAGAATAATTACAAATTTGTAGGAAAATGTTCACATAAATGACCTACCGTGTACGAAGATTCATGGCTTCCAAGGCAAATGGCCAATGTTTTGGCTTGTTGCATGGCATAGTTTGTTATCATGTTCCCAAATTATGCACACATGTGCATCTTGGCATGCCAAGCAATGTTGCCTTTGGAGGTTTTCATTTTATTTGCACGGAAAATCCATTTTTCATTTTCTGATTGCCGAGAAGTGCTTTTTTCGTGAAGCAGCTACCAAGTATTTGCTCCAAATTTGGACCAAACCATTTTTCATGAATAGGAAGGCACACTTTATAGACAAATCACCGGTTGTTTCCGTCGCAGAAGCTTCCGGGCGCCCCTCGCGAAAAATACAAAATCCCGTCGATTCAGCAGGAAGCGGGTTAAATCTGAACTACAGCTCCATCATTGCTTGCTCGTGATTTTTTGTAAAAATCATTTTTAGGTACAAAACATGGTATTTTATCATAGATCCGGCGAGAGTCTCGCAAGATGTAACCCCGAGGTAACACTGGGGCTTGGTCGCGGTTTTGACCGCATGTTGAATCGGGCCCCAATATTTCAAAAAACATCGAAACAACGTGAAACCTCCGCCAATCGTCATTTTATGTGACATGGCATCTAGGAAAATAAAAAAATTAGAATAATTCCAAATTTGTAGGAAAATGTTCACAGAAATGACCTACCGTGTACGAAGATTCATGGCTTCCAAGGCAAATGGCCAATGTTTTGGCTTGTTGCACGGCATAGTTTGTTATCATGTTCCCAAATTATGCACACATGTGCATCTTGGCATGCCAAGCAATGTTGCCTTTGGAGGTTTTCATTTTATTTGCACGGAAAATCCATTTTTCATTTTCTGATTGCCGAGAAGTGCTTTTTTCGTGAAGCAGCTACCAAGTATTTGCTCCAAATTTGGACCAAACCATTTTTCATGAATAGGAAGGCACACTTTATAGACAAATCACCGGGTGTTTCCGTCGCGAAGCTTCCGGGCGCCCTCGCGAAAAATACAAAATCCCGTCGATTCAGCAGAAGCGGGTTAAATCTGAACTACAGACTCCATCATTGCTTGCTCGTGATTTTTTGTAAAAATCATTTTTAGGTACAAAACATGGTATTTTATCATAGATCCGGCGAGAGTCTCGCAAGATGTAACCCCTAGGTAACACCGGGCTTGGCCGCGGTTTTGACCGCATGTTGAATCGGGCCCCAATATTTCAAAAAACATCGAAACAACGTGAAACCTCCGCCAATCGTCATTTTATGTGACATGGCATCCAGGAAAAATAACAAATTTAGAATAATTCCAAATTTGTAGGAAAATGTTCACAGAAATGACCTACCGTGTACGAAGATTCATGGCTTCCAAGGCAAATGGCCAATGTTTTGGCTTGTTGCACGGCATAGTTTGTTATCATGTTCCCAAATTATGCACACATGTGCATCTTGGCATGCCAAGCAATGTTGCCTTTGGAGGTTTTCATTTTATTTGCACGGAAAATCCATTTTTCATTTTCTGATTGCCGAGAAGTGCTTTTTTCGTGAAGCAGACTACCAAGTATTTGCTCCAAATTTGGACCAAACCATTTTTCATGAATAGGAAGGCACACTTTATAGACAAATCACCGGGTGTTTCCGTCGCAGAAGCTTCCGGGCGCCCCTCGCGAAAAATACAAAATCCCGTCGATTCAGTAGGAAGCGGGTTAAATCTGAACTACAGCTCCATCATTGCTTGCTCGTGATTTTTTGTAAAAATCATTTTTAGGTACCAAAACATGGTATTTTATCATAGATCCGGCGAGAGTCTCGCAAGATGTAACCCCGAGGTAACACTGGGCTTGGCCGCGGTTTTGACCGCATGTTGAATCGGGCCCCAATATTTCAAAAACATCGAAACAACGTGAAACCTCCGCCAATCGTCATTTTATGTGACATGGCATCTAGGAAAAATAACAAATTTAGAATAATTCCAAATTTGTAGGAAAATGTTCACGAAATGACCTACCGTGTACGAAGATTCATGGCTTCCAAGGCAAATGGCCAATGTTTTGGCTTGTTGCACGGCATAGTTTGTTATCATGTTCCCAAATTATGCACACATGTGCATCTTGGCATGCCAAGCAATGTTGCCTTTGGAGGTTTTCATTTTATTTGCACGGAAAATCCATTTTTCATTTTCTGATTGCCGAGAAGTGCTTTTTTCGTGAAGCAGCTACCAAGTATTTGCTCCAAATTTGGACCAAACCATTTTTCATGAATAGGAAGGCACACTTTATAGACAAATCACCGGGTGTTTCCGTCGCGAAGCTTCCGGCGCCCTCGCGAAAAATACAAAATCCCGTCGATTCAGCAGAAGCGGGTTAAATCCGAACTACAGACTCCATCATTGCTTGCTCGTGATTTTTTGTAAAAATCATTTTTAGGTACAAAACATGGTATTTTATCATAGATCCGGCGAGAGTCTCGCAAGATGTAACCCCGAGGTAACACCGGGCTTGGCCGCGGTTTTGACCGCATGTTGAATCGGGCCCCAATATTTCAAAAAACATCGAAACAACGTGAAACCTCCGCCAATCGTCATTTTATGTGACATGGCATCTAGGAAAAATAACAAATTTAGAATAATTCCAAATTTGTAGGAAAATGTTCACGTAAATGACCTACCGTGTACGAAGATTCATGGCTTCCAAGGCAAATGGCCAATGTTTTGGCTTGTTGCACGGCATAGTTTGTTATCATGTTCCCAAATTATGCACACATGTGCATCTTGGCATGCCAAGCAATGTTGCCTTTGGAGGTTTTCATTTTATTTGCACGGAAAATCCATTTTTCATTTTCTGATTGCCGAGAAGTGCTTTTTTCGTGAAGCAGACTACCAAGTATTTGCTCCAAATTTGGACCAAACCATTTTTCATGAATAGGAAGGCACACTTTATAGACAAATCACCGGGTGTTTCCGTCGCGAAGCTTCCGGCGCCCTCGCGAAAAATACAAAATCCCGTCGATTCAGACAGAAGCGGGTTAAATCTGAACTACAGCTCCATCATTGCTTGCTCGTGATTTTTTGTAAAAATCATTTTTAGGTACAAAACATGGTATTTTATCATAGATCCGGCGAGAGTCTCGCAAGATGTAACCCCTAGGTAACACCGGGGTTGGCCGCGGTTTTGACCGCATGTTGAATCGGGCCCCAATATTTCAAAAAACATCGAAACAACGTGAAACCTCCGCCAATCGTCATTTTATGTGACATGGCATCCAGGAAAAATAACAAATTTAGAATAATTACAAATTTGTAGGAAAATGTTCACATAAATGACCTACCGTGTACGAAGATTCATGGCTTCCAAGGCAAATGGCCAATGTTTTGGCTTGTTGCATGGCATAGTTTGTTATCATGTTCCCAAATTATGCACACATGTGCATCTTGGCATGCCAAGCAATGTTGCCTTTGGAGGTTTTCATTTTATTTGCACGGAAAATCCATTTTTCATTTTCTGATTGCCGAGAAGTGCTTTTTTCGTGAAGCAGCTTACCAAGTATTTGCTCCAAATTTGGACCAAACCATTTTTCATGAATAGGAAGGCACACTTTATAGACAAATCACCGGTTGTTTCCGTCGCGAAGCTTCCGGCGCCCTCGCGAAAAATACAAAATCCCGTCGATTCAGCAGAAGCGGGTTAAATCTGAACTACGGCTCCATCATTGCTTGCTCGTGATTTTTTGTAAAAATCATTTTTAGGTACAAAACATGGTATTTTATCATAGATCCGGCGAGAGTCTCGCAAGATGTAACCCCGAGGTAACACCGGGCTTGGTCGCGGTTTTGACCGCATGTTGAATCGGGCCCCAATATTTCAAAAACATCGAAACAACGTGAAACCTCCGCCAATCGTCATTTTATGTGACATGGCATCTAGGAAAAATAACAAATTTAGAATAATTCCAAATTTGTAGGAAAATGTTCACGGAAATGACCTACCGTGTACGAAGATTCATGGCTTCCAAGGCAAATGGCCAATGTTTTGGCTTGTTGCACGGCATAGTTTGTTATCATGTTCCCAAATTATGCACACATGTGCATCTTGGCATGCCAAGCAATGTTGCCTTTGGAGGTTTTCATTTTATTTGCACGGAAAATCCATTTTTCATTTTCTGATTGCCGAGAAGTGCTTTTTTCGTGAAGCAGCTACCAAGTATTTGCTCCAAATTTGGACCAAACCATTTTTCATGAATAGGAAGGCACACTTTATAGACAAATCACCGGGTGTTTCCGTCGCGAAGCTTCCGGGCGCCCCTCGCGAAAAATACAAAATCCCGTCGATTCAGCAGGAAGCGGGTTAAATCTGAACTACAGCTCCATCATTGCTTGCTCGTGATTTTTTGTAAAAATCATTTTTAGGTACAAAACATGGTATTTTATCATAGATCCGGCGAGAGTCTCGCAAGATGTAACCCCGAGGTAACACCGGGCTTGGCCGCGGTTTTGACCGCATGTTGAATCGGGCCCCAATATTTCAAAAAACATCGAAACAACGTGAAACCTCCGCCAATCGTCATTTTATGTGACATGGCATCCAGGAAAAATAACAAATTTAGAATAATTCCAAATTTGGAAAATAAAAAATCCATTATGTAATTGAAACCTATTATTTTGTTATTGTTGTAGAAATTACTGCCTGCCCACTTCCATTTTTACTTCTTTACCCCTTTTAACCATCCTCACTCACGAAACGCTGCCCTCGTCCTCACTCCGCCGCCCTCGTCCTCACGAAACGCCGCCCCACTCTCACTCCTCTCCGCCGATCCGCTGCCTCCTCCGACCTCCGACGCTGCCTCCTCCGATCTCGCGACGCGCGGAGGCGCCGCCACATCGACCGGTCGCAGGTGAACCTTCTCCTTCTCCTGCGAATCTTCTCCTTCTCCTGCGCCGCTAGGGTTTGGGGATTCGATTCGAGCCGTTGCGGTGCCGTTCTCTTCTCGCCGGATTGCGTCGCTTGTTTGGATTTGGGGGTTCTCTTCTCGCCGCTAGGGTTTGGCTGGATTTGGTTGGATTTGGGGTTCTCTTCCGCCGCTAGGGTTTGGCTGGATTTGCGTCGCGTGGTTGGATTTGGTGGGGGATTCGGGGATCCCTAGGAGCGGGATGAGCGTGAGCGTCTCCAGCACCCAGAACGCAAACGTCTCTCTCCTCCGCCTGTTTTCCTCTTCTTCGCCAGATCGAGCGAGCGCCTCCCCCTGGTACCTACCGATCGATCCATCCCCCTTTTAATCCACTAGCTTTTACCACTAGCAATCCACTAGCTTTTACCAAGATCTTATATCCTGTTGTCCGCGAGATCGCAATCCACTAGCTTTTACCTCGATTTCTTCGTTCCTCCCGAGTCCAGCGGGCGCAATTGGTACGACTTGCGACAGGACAGATGGAAATTCTTGCATTCTTTCGCCCGATTCGGGGTTTTGGTTGCTCGAAATTGCTTCAGGGGGGAAACTGTTTTCCTTTAGTTTGGGTACACCGTGTAGAGCTACAATCTGGTATCTAGGGTGTGAATTCTACTGGCGCATCAACGCATATGCTTTATATATTATACATGCCTTTTGTTGTGCTCATAGCTGCTGTGGGTTCACACTGATTGAAGTTGTTCTGCCTTTGGAGGGATTTAACATATATATGGAGGCTATGTTCACCACTTGATAGATGTTGGTTGCTTTGTTGTCCCTGTTTGTCATGTACTGTGATTGTCAGATGTGCATTTTACATTTTGTGAATGGATCCATGCATGTTTTAATGCAAGCAATTAGTGTCAAAACATGGTTCATTATCACCCTTTTTCTATGCACATGCACGTACTGTACCTCTCTAATATGCAAATCCTGTTTGTTTGTAGCATTCTGTAGATGTCATTGCTTGGTTAGCTGAATTTGGACCAGTGATGTCGCTGAATTTGGACCAGTGATGTGTACTGATTGCCTTGTTACCAAATATTGATGTGCTGCTGTTTCATTCTGAGAATAGATACCACTTCTTCCTCTGTTGCATCAGTAGTACAATTTTGCGTAATTTCCATACTAGCAGATCAAATATTTATGCCACTTTAAAACCACTTCAAGGTTTATAGTACTTACTTATGTTAACATTTTTAGTGGTTTACTGCTAGCTTTTTATCAATCTATCCAATATGGTGACATTGTTTTTATTTGACATTGCTCATTGCTCCTTGTTTATTAGGGTGATCATGGATCAGGACATTGCCATTTTTGTCCCAGCCAGCGTGAAAGTTGAGATCGTCGACCTTACCTCCTCCGACGATGATGGTGCAGCTTTGTCGTAAAGCTAGGGATGCCGTTGCCTGCTAAGCGCGCAGCGCTAAGCGCGCAGCCTAAGCGTGCAGCTAAGCGCGCAGCCTAAGCGCGCAGGCTAGGGAGGCTGCTGCTAGTGAGGCTGCTGCTAGGCGTGCTGTCAAGCTGACACATCGAGGTAACACTCTATGGTCTTTCCTTATATGCAGGATAGTTACAGGATAGGTACAATACTTATGTCTTTCCTTATATGTAGGTCCCAGGATAAAGGGACGTGACACATATGACAAGTACTGCGTGTTTCCCAATCGTGTTAGCATGAATCCTGAACAAGTTAAAACCTTGAAGTATGAAGCTCGTATGCTGAAACCAACAATTCCTTTCTACGTGTGCACTATGAAGGAAGGAAATACCCTGGAAGGCAAAGCAAAAATGGTAAAGAAACCCTTTCTATGCTAGCTGTAGTGTTTACATTGCTTCTATTTCCTTTCTATGCTAGCAGTGAGAATCCCTTTCTATGCTAGCAGATCGTTTACATGTGCTGAACAAGCTTTTGCATATTAATATGTTGACAGTGACTTGCTCCATTTTTTTGCAGTACTTCACTAGGAAGTTCAGCAAGGCCTACATCTCAAAGAATCTTGACCTGGCCAAAGAAATGTGAAAGTGTTCTCCAACAAGGAAAGCCGTGGGAAAGTGAGGATGATCATGGGCAAAGGAAAGGCAAGCAGGTGCACGTATCACAACAAACTCGGAGAGTTGTGGTGGAGAATACCAGGATGGAGATAAATGATATCTTCATATTTAGGTTCCGTGTTAGCGCCAAAGATGGTCTCTTGTTGTTCGTTAAAGAACTCAAGTAATGACCTAGGCTGCATTCTCTAAGTACTTGTAATCAAACTTCTAAGTAGATGTTGGCCGGATCTTAAGTACCCGTAATAGCTAGGCCGGATCTTATGGGCTGTATAGCTCTTGCTTTTGGTCACTTTGGAGCACCATCTATGGTTGCTTTTGGTACTATGTATGGTTGCTTTTGGTGGTATGAAATGCGAATTATGGTTGCTTTTGGTGGTATGAAATGTGTGTTATGGTTATTTGGTGGTATGTAATGCAAGTTATGGCTTTGTAGGTCCGTAGGTGATGTATATGAAATTCAAGTTTGGTGAAATTCAAGTTATTGTCTTGCAAATTCTGAATTTAAACAACACAACAGATTATATCTTATAAAACTGAAAGGATTACCTATCTAACAAGATCACTTCTATAGCATACTGGTAACGTCCAGTTCAGGCGAACTGGAGGTGCTGGGTTCGAGTGCTCGTGCCCCAGGTACCAAAACTTTTTTTGCAAGTTCTGAATTTAAACAACACAGCAGATTATATCTTATAAAAGTGAATGGATTACCTATCTAACAAGATCACTTCTATAGCATATTGGTAACGTCCAGCTCAGCGAACCGGAGGTGCCGGGTTCGAGTGCCCTGTGTACCAAAACTTTTTTTGCAAGTTCTGATTTTACACAACACAATCAAGTGCCAATTTAAGCAAGACAAAGAAGTAAGCAACACAAATCCAGGACAAAGCAGTAACTTGCAAATACATAATTCATAATTTAAACAACAACAAACTTTGCGGATCCATAATTCAAGTACAACCAAACACCATAATTCATGAATCATTCAAGACAAGCAAACAACATCCAAGACAAGCAATGTTAAGACAAGAACATCATCAATCACTCATGAAGAATATCCCAATACAAGCATTCAAGGAGAAAATCCCAAGACAAGCAAGTTGTAGCTGCAGACATCCATCCATTACTCATCATCGTCGATACCAAAAACAGGAACCCGATGCCCAGCCTTGTTACCTTCATCATCCTCGCAAGATCGGTACATTGTCCGGTCGGGCTGATTTTGTTCCTCATCCTCGACGTCCCGCTCAACCACTACCTCCTTCCTCCTCTTCTTAATTTTTTGTACAACTACAAGCATCAACTAATACACATTCCCGGTCCCTTCGCAATATGCTTTGCACATGTGATTCTTTAGTTTGCAACTGAACTTCCGTTGAGTTGTCATCTTGGTAGCTAAGTCCAAGTACCACCGACTCCCTTTTCAAGTTCATTTTCAGCCACACTCCGTAGATGTCGATGCTGAAATTTTTGCACAACTTGCCATTTTCCACGCAAAGCTGTGTCTGGCACATAAAACACTTTGGTTGCTTGTGTTGTCAAAATAAATGGATCATTCTTGTACCAAGCATCCGCCTATGTTAATGCTTTTGAAGTGCCCATCATCCCGCACTCCGGTCTTCTTCTTGCCACCTAGATCAAACCAAGTCACACCGAAATAAGACCACCGAACGGTGGACGCCTTCACCGGAGTTGTACCGCAACTTGATGATGCCTTTGAGCTGACCGTAGAAATCAATGTACTCATTGTCATGTTTTCCCTCGAAACAATCCCACCGTTTTGCGTCTTCCTATTTTTCTCCCCGTCAACAAGTGTGGTACCGGACGCCATCAACAATACATGCTGAATACACCCTCACTCTCTTGTCCGGTTGGCACGCCAAAGCATACAGATCAAGCACCGATATCTTCCAAATTTCCAATCTGCACAAATAACCCAGGGTGAAAAGCACATATAGAAAATCCATTCGCAAATCATTTAGCAAATCATATAGAAAAGCACATATAGAAAGTGGTAACTGGACCAAGGCTAAAGATCTCACATGAGCCTGAAACCATTTAGCAAATCCATTCGCAAGCCATTTATCAACATTTATATTACCACCTTGCCGCTGCAACTCTTCCTTGCACAGCCTGCAATGGCAACAAAATTTAGCATCAAAACAATAGTCCGAAACCGGATGGTTGTATGTGCACTACATGTTAAGAGATGAAAATTGCGTATAGCATCTACTTTCACAAATAAGCATTTAGTTCATTTACATTATTGTCATTTATTATCCGTGGAGCATGGCATGCTAATTCTTTCATAACAGTATATCTCTAATATGGGTTCACAAGAAATTTGAAACTTTCACAAATAAGCATTTAGTTGACAGATGATGAAGAGGTACATACGTGATGTATGGTTGAACCTCCGGGCAACTTCGGAGCACATACCAAACCATCTTGTCATATTCAAGCACCAGCCTCCAAGTATTCTCGACGCTCCAATGAAATTCACACCGTGCTTGAACACCGAGACATCACCAACATGAGAATCATCCCGCTCTATATTTCTGCCCGGCCGGTTAAATCTCGTTTCCATATCGTCGAAGTACCTTGAGCAAAATGTCAGACACTCATCAACAACATATGCTTCCGCAATTGATCCCTCAGGTCTAGCCGTGTTCCGCACATAGCGCTTACATGTAAGCAACCTTCTTTTGATTGGGAACATCCAACCATACTGTACAGGGCCTCTAAGCAATGCTTCTTTTGGTAGATGCACAGCCAAATGGACCATCACATCGAAGAATGATGGCGGGAAGATCTTCTCAAGCTTGCAAAGGATAACTCGGGATTTCCTTTCAAGTCTTTCCGAACATCTCGCTTCATTGTTTTGCAAGCACAACTCTCTAAAGAAGTTTCCTAGTTCAAGCAACTCGCTTCATATATGTCGTGATGCATAATTCCTCGAGGCCTGCCGGTAATATTCTTTGAAGCAAGATATGGCAGTCATGTGTTTTCAGCCCTTGAAGCTTGCATCCATCAGCAGAAACACACTTGGATAGGTTAGCCGCGTACCCATCTGGAAACCTCACAACCCTTATAAATTCACAGAATGCAAGCTTCTCTTGTTTACTCATCGTATACCATGCTTCGGGCATTTCAAATGATTCTGATCCATCTTCAACAGGCCGTAGATGCAACTCTTTTCTTATGCCCAGTGTCTTCCAAATCTAGCCTTGAATTAAGTGTGTCCTTTGTCTTCCCTTCTATGTTCGTAAATGTCCCAAGCAGGTTGTCGCATATGTTTTTCTCGATGTGCATTACATCGAGATTATTCCTCAACTTCAGCTCTGACCAGTATGGCAAGTCCCACAAACACGACCTCCGGCTAAAGCATTGTCCTTCCTCCCTCTTTCTTTTCTTTTGAAGCTTTCCAGGTCTCACATCCTTGACCTTGTCAAGTTGCTGTTGCAGCTCCTCTTTAGTGAATTCCGACGGCTTCTCGCGGGTTTCAGCCTCTCCATTGAATTCTTTGCTTTTTCGCCACCGATGGGTTCGATGAAGAAAGCGGCGATGGCCGATGAAGCAAATCTTGTTCCTTATTCTTTTCGAGCAAGGCTCTTTGTCGCACCGCACACACGCCCGATATCCCGTCGTGATCCTCCCGCACAAAGTGTGCAGTGCCGGGAAATCATGAATACACCATATGATTGCAAGCACGGAGATCAAATTTATCGCGGCTCGTGGCATCATAGGTACGTACACCCATCCGTAGCCGCTGCAGCTTCTTCTACGAGGGGCTCCATAAAGACGTCGAAGTCTTTTCCTGGAGACTCGGACCCGGAATCAGCAACGTCATCATAAAGTTTGACTGGTCCATACATGCCCACGGAGGAAGGTTGTAGGGCACCACAAAAACTGGCCACATAGTGTAGGAGTTACTCATGTTTCCAAATGGGTTAAAACCATCCGTGGCAATCCCGAGCCTTATGTTCCTTGCATCAGCGGCAAAGTCTTTATATGTATCGTCGAAGTCCTTCCATGCATCTCCATCAGCTGGATGGCTGAGCTCATTATCCACAGGTTGGCGCTTGATCTTGTGCCACTGCACCTCCTCCAATCCTTTCTCTGAAATGAACATCCTTTTCAACCTTGGAGTCAATGGAAAGTGCCTCAAAACCTTCGCCGGTATCCGCTTCTTCCCATCTGCATCTATCCACCTCGAGGCATTGCATTTAGGGCAATTGTCAAGCTTGGCATAGTCCTTCCGAAACAAGACACATCTATTCGGGCAGTACATGGATCGAAACATAACCTGCACTCAGCTTACGGATTATGCTCAATGAATCATCATAAGACCTGGGAACCGAGCTATTAGGGAACTGCAAGTTCAAAATATGGAGTATTGCATTGAATGCAGCATTGCTGATCCGATAGAAAGACTTGACGTGGAGCAACTTCACAGTGAAGGTAAATCTTGAAAATTTACCCCCTTCAACAGCTGCTCGCTTCGCCTCTTCTATCACATCGGCAAACAATGACCTCTCGTCCATCCTCAAGGTCTTCGGACATGTACGCATCCCTCAACAGGTCAGGAATTCTATCATCTTCAAACCCATCCTCTTTCTCCATACCATCTTGCAGAACATCTTCGATAAAATCAAAGCTAGCATCATCACCATGGTGTCCTTGTGCATCAGGTTCAACATGTTCAGGTTCAGCATGTTCGAGTTCAAGCATGTTCAGTGTACAACATGTAAAGGTTCTCCATGATGGATCCATCTATCATATGTGCTGGCCATCCCATTAAGGAGCAAATGATCTTCAACTCTTCCTTGAGGTAGTTGTTTCCTGTTCATACAGATGCTTGCATGGGCAAAAGATGTGAACACCCTCGCAAAAACCGTGCGAACATGTAGCATGAACTCTTCCACTCCCTTGAGGTGTTCATCGGAAAGCCTTCGCACTCCTTTAGTAATCCATGTTCTATCGGCCATCTCGCCAAATGAAAACAATGTAACAGCTTAGCATATTGGATAACTTGATACAAAGCTAGCAGTAAACCACTAAGAATACAAAAAAAGTTTTCTACCAAACCTAGCAATACAAAGATAATATCCTGCTACACAAAAGCACCATTTTCTCACAGCATACCTCTACATTTAATTAGCATGAGCTATTAGCAATGAGCTAACAGGAGTATCAGCATGCAAAACTAAATCAAACAAAAATCCAGAACTAGATCCTGCTTCTCTGCTTCTCTGATTCGAAACTAGCACTAAATCATCACAACTAGCAACCCTAATCCAGAACTAGCACTAAATCCTCACAACTAGCAACCCTAATCCAAGCACTCCAGCCTACCCCGTCAAAACGAGATGGCCCTTCCGCCGTCGGATCCACGCCGCTGCGGCTGCTTCCGGCCGCCTCCGCCCCGCCCCGCACCGGCTGGTCGCCTCCGCCCCGCCCCTCACCGGCTGTCGCCTCCGCCCCCGCCCCGGCCGGTCGCCACCGCGCAGCAGCGGCAACAACCGCAGCACTGCACAGTGGTCGCACCGCCGGTTACCACCGCCCCCTCTCCCACTCCCGCCGGCCACCACCGCCCTCTCCCGCCGGTCACAACCGCCCCCTCTTCCGCCGGTCGCACCAGACATGGTCGGGATTGATTTTCTGCTAAGTGTCGGGAGCGTGTACCTGTCTGTTAACAAGGACACAGCTATTGGAGGATTTAGTTATTATGTAGAGTGGTATCTAAAATAAAATCAAAACAGTTTCGTAGCTCAGCGGTTGGAATCGGTTCGGGTGGAGCGTGAGGTCCTGTGTTCGATCGCCACCAACGCATATTTTTGCCACTCTCTATGTAGAGTTCCATTCGGTACTGGACTGGGCCAATCGGGCCCATTCGAACTGAACCCAACAGGCTGGGTAGGATCTGGCCAAATAAACCCAACAGGCTGGGTAGGACCTGGCCCAGTCAACGTGGGCTCAGATTAGTTAAATTGGCCTGCCAGTGGGTCCCCCTGTCAGTAAGTGACACATAAGTAAAAATGACACCTAACTACTGACATGTAGGCAAGAGTGGTGAAGTGTCAGTCTAGTCATCAGAGCTAAAAACCTTACCGATCGTATGACCATCAAAATTGGTCGTCGACGCCGTAATTAAGGTCATGGGCCATATCATTTTCAACATGACCAATTCCTCTCAAATAATTATGACCTTCCTAACTAGAAAGGTCGTAGGAAATCAGGGTTTGGACCCTCCCATACGGCCTACGACCAATTGCTGCAAAATGGTCGTAGAGTTATGACTAATATATCCGTGGTCATTGTCAGAAGGTCATTAGTTAACACATTTCTTGTAGTGAGAGCAATCCTCTTTGTGCCATTTCCAACAATCAACATGTCATCGACATTAAACGAGAGAATAATGAAGTCACCCTCGGGGTACCTCTTCATAAACACATAATGACCAGTTCATGCTTTATGGTAACCAAGGTAAGTCATGAATGACTTGAAATTCTTGTACCACTATCGAGGAGCTTGTTTCAAGCCATACAATATCTTCTTCAATCTGCACACTTGGTGCTCCATGTACATCACCTCCTCTAGGTCCCCACATAGGAACGTTGTCTTCACATCAAGTTGTTCAATTTTCAAGTACATGGTGGCAGCAATGCCAAACACAATGCCGATCGAAGACATCTTGACCACTGGAGAGAATATCTCATTGGATTTGATACCCATTTTTTTGGCTCAAACCCTTCACAACGAATCTGGCCTTGTATGTTGGATGTGAGCTATGGTTCATTCTTCCCTTTGTACACCTACTTGTTCTTGAGTGCTTTATGGTACTTTGGAAAAGACACCAACTCAAAGGTGGCATTCTCGTACAGGGATTTCATCTTGTCCTGCATGACTTCTAACCATTCAATCATTTGCTCACCACACACCGCCTCCTCATAGCATGAGGGCTCACTTGCATCGGTCATCAACACATATTGATGTGGTGGATATTTGGTGGAAGGTATTGAATCGCTTTCAGTTATTCTCAACTACTCCAAAGGTGGGGAATCAGCTAGATTATCATCACATTTTTCACGATCATATTATTCAGCAGTTGGCTAATAATGGCCCTTACTTGTGCTACCTTACAAGATGAGGGGTTTACTAGATCCATGTAAACCAGAGGTGTTGATTTGGTGGCATTCAACTTCACCGGTTTCCCAATAGCTTGTAGCTTCTCCGACGGGCGCAATAGAAATGGAAACCTACTAGCACAACAAAAAAGAGAAGAAACAAATCGTAAACTAACTCAAAATCGAGCAACAACACTCCCCTATCGCTGGGAACTATGAACTAGCATGTTTGTTGGAGCCACCCGAGCAAAACAACACAAGATGTGGACAAACCAAGCAAATTAACCTACACAAGAGACGCAAGAGACTCAACGCCATGTAGCGTGCAGCGTGCGATGGATCTATCGGTCGCTGATGAGGAAAAGAAGAATTGTTGGCGAGGAGTAAGCTCTGCCTCGAATCGCATCTGCATCACCAGAGAGGAAGGCGAGAGAAGCCGACAACGTGAAATGAGAGGATAGGATGGAAAAATCACAAAAAAATATTTTTCTAGTAGACCACATCCCAAATTTCAAAACGGCAGTCATTTACAGGTAGGACCCTTAGTGTGTCCACGTACCCCTAAGTGCGCGACGTTGGCGAGACAGAGGACATCACACTCTCTCCCTTTATATGGAGCGACACGAATCACGACACGGCCATCGCACGAAGGACACGCGCCCGCGGCACATAGATCTTCCCAACATAATATATCTAGATATACACAACAAATTTTATGTCAAAATTTCTGAAAATATGAAATTTTATTTTTATGTATTTTTTTTGTAATAGGTTCATACGCACCTTTGAGTCAAAAGACCACCTCCGTGTCTTTTAGACTATAGAGTCATTTTACACTTGACCCAACTACGTCTTTCACCTCTTGTGAGACTCTCTATAGTAATTTAAAATGACTCTAACCTAAGAAACACGACACATAGTGACACTTTTAAGTCAATGCGTAAAATAGCTCTAAAACCGATAAAGGCAATATAAGTTCTCTAGAGGACTAAAATAGTTCTTCTGTTGGCCAATTTTCTTGCAGTGATACTACCATACCTCTCGGAAATTGTCTACGTGAATTAGGTTGCTTCAATTAATCTCCAATAGGAAAATACTAATTTAGATTGCGTTTAGAAAAGTCACTTCCTTATAGTGACTAGAAGGGTATTGAAGTCAGTTCGGTAGCCAATGGCGGAGCATGGACATTGTTTTGGACGGTCCCAAAAGTTCCTATAACAAGGCTGAAACAATCAGCTTGACATGTAATGTCATATTTGGGGCTTCACGGGTGTGGGGTGGGAAGGGGGGGGGGGGGGATTTGCCTCCCTTTGACCTCAGATAAGTTTAATCGTTGTCTACAGAAGATGTTATGAACTAGATTGTTACTTTTGTAGTGGCCTCTAAAGAGAGACTTCATGGGCATCCACAGATTCCAATGTTGTACAGAGAAACTATTATCTTGAGATTTCCTACGACAATAGAAACTGGCAGTGTCATAAGATCAGCCATTTCACTAAAGAGGTATGACACAAAAGAGTTCTAGAAAAAGCGAGGAAGGATCTCACTACTTTATTCCGCTTGGCCGCTATTCCTGATAATTTGATCCTTGTAATGCGATAAATTATTTATCATATACTCCGTAATTAGAAATCCTAAATCCTAGAACTTTCAGAGAAAATATAAGACTGTCACCATTAACCGGCCACAATCCCATTCATCGTGTTCTCCTTCGAGGCCATCTTGTTCACTTTTTGCTGATATGTATGTTTAATATTAGACAATATGAATACAAATACTGCAACCAATGTGACAATGAGATAATGACAAATGAAACTAGAATAAGAAATATAGTGTATATGAAATTGACACAAGTTAATTAAGAAGTATATACCCCTAACAATTCCATCAGTAATGAATAATATAAAGGGGTGGCGTATGTACGGTGATCCAGGAAATGGGAGGCATATGCCCATTCCGCAACAAAGCATAACCGTTACTTTTTGTGGAAGGGATAGTCAGGAACCCACCCCTCCAACCACTCAAGATGCTCAGGGTGGCATGATTGTCACTAATAAGCAATGCAACAAAAGTGGCATTGCACCAATCATCAGCTTGCTAGAACTCATCCTTGTTCTTATGGTTGGTTTGAGGATTGAGTGTTATGGGGTGACAAGGTATCGACTTGTTAATGCCTACAGATTGTAGACTAGAGTTTTCAGGGAAGAGGATGGCAAGTAGATCTCGAGGGTTCAGCCGGAAAAGTACTCGACTGCTAGAAAACTAGGGTTGTGTTGACAATGAAATCGATCCTCTCTTCCTCGCTCGACTCCCCCTTATATAGGAGGTGGAGCCGAGAGTTTCGTGATGCACAAGTTACAAAGATCGGGAGACTCTTTGAGTTCGTCCCGTAATAGTTACAAGTCATTATTCCTAATACAACTCTATCTTTCCAAACTACCTCTTAACTGGGCTTCCGGGCTTCATAAACTTCGGGTCGTGGGCCTTCAGTAAACCCTGGGTGCCATCTTCGGTAGGCCCATTGGGGATGCCTATGTCAGTAGCCCCCGAGATTTTGCTTGAATCGAAGAATCAGGGAAAATCTCCATCATTACAATTAACATAGGATTTCTTCGAGTTAGTGAATGACTTTCATAAAAAAATCATATATTGTACAGGGATATCAGTAGTTGGGGCTGGTTCATCTGACGGATCAGGTACCAGTTAACTGCTCTTGTGGCAATCCCGCAAAAACCTACTTCAAGATCACATCCCTGGACATGATCTCGGTATACTGGCATAATTCGATATGTGCCGCTTAAGGTCTTACCAGATGCCGAATTCCAGTCATGTTTTATCGGGTACCTAACACGTCCGTTAGGATTTTTCTTCGCATCTGTTGATACGGAAAAAATTAGCAGAGCGCATTCGGGGCCGATGTCACGCTGCGCAGGACGGATCCTGGGGTCTTACCTTCGCAAAGTATTGCGACATTCAGAGATTAAGTCGCGACTGAGGCGCTCTGAGAATATATTGTCGAGTGCCTTTTTCGTCTTCTGGAATAGCACATTTGTTCGAGTCATACAATGACTTTTATATTTTTATCTTGTCCTCCCGATGGAGTATATAAAGAGTTATGAAATAACTCGAAATATGCTCACCATGACTCCTTCAATTTCATCGGGTACACAACCAGCGTTCCCGATGGGAGTAGTCCCCGAGGCTACAGCCAAGTGCTTGTACTTGGTTGTAGGCTCACCTTTTTATTATCTTTGTCGCTATATTGTCAACTCTTCTAGTACTTCCATCTTTATCGGGTGCGCGACCAGCGCTCCCGATGGGAGTAGCCCCCGAGGCTACAGTCGAGTATTTATACTTGGCTGTAGGCTCAACTTGCGTTACTTTTGAACAACTCTATGTTTTTGTCATCCGCATTACCCTCTTATCAGAAGTATAGACAACACTTCTGATAAGAGTAGCCCCCGAGCATATGAGCAAATGCTTGTATTTGATCATAGGCTCTCGTCTTTTCTTTGTTGAAATACTCAAAATTTCCCTGTCGATATCCTTGATGAAGCTACTCGAAGTTCTCTTCTTATGACGTTATTGCTGATGATGGTTGTAGGCTAATGTTTGTTTTGAATCAACTCTTTTATCAAACTACTTTTAAAAGTAGCCCCCCGAGCATTTGAACAAAAATTTGTATTTGATCAAAGGCTCCCGAAGTTATCAATAATACTCCTCTGTCGCCAATCCTCGAAGCACTATAGTCGAAGTTTCCCTTATAGTGACACCAGCGCCGACGATGGCCACGATCGCTGTATCGGGAAGGCGCAGGTTCTATCCTGTCACTGACTTGTGGGCCCAAAACTCTGCGGGATTTGACACGTTACGCAAGTGGGGGACACACGTCCTCCACTTTCCGTGGCACACGCGCTGTAGCGCCTGTCCAGTTACTTCATAGTAAAAAGACTGTTTTACCCCTGGAGACACGTGTAAGGTCCTGGATCCATTTCTCCTGCATCCAACGGCGCGCCGATTCGATGGCTCGCTATAAATGACCTTCTTCTTCCTCCTTTGATCCCCTTCACTGCGCCGCGCTCCTGCTCTCTCTCTCTCTCTCTCTCTCTCCAAAAAACCTCCATTGCTACTGCGAAGCTCCTGCGCCCGTGCTCTTCCCTGCTTTCTCAATTGCTCACGTTGATGCCACCGCGAGCCAAACTCACCAAGCACACCTCACCAAAAACCAACCCGTCGATGGAGCCTCAAGAGATTTCTGGTTGGGAGAGATCCAAAATCTCCCACCAAGATCTGAAGACCCTGAAGACGCTGGGACTAATGAAGGAGGACAACATGATCCTTCCTGGTGATGAGAGCTTCCCGAGGCCCCGCATCGGATATCGGGTAACCCTTGTCGACCATCTCATTCGCGGCCTTTCCACCCCAATCCATGAGTTCCTCCGTGGTCTCCTCTTTGTTTATGGGATTCAGCTGCACCATCTGACCCCCAACTCTATCCTCCACATCTCCATCTTCATCACCCTTTGTGAATGCTTTCTCGGGACCCATCCTCATTGGAGCATGTGGAAACGCATCTTTTTAATCCGCCACAACAGCTCTCGCAATGTCGCCTACAATGTGGGCAGCGTTGTTATCTGCGTCTGACCCGACGTTGACTACTTCGATGTCAAATTCCCCGACTCCGTTCAGGGTTGGCGTCGGAGGTGGTTATATATTCGGGAGGAAAGTGTTGGCTCGCAAGAGTACAACATCGCCCCTTTTGATGGAGCCGCGAAAATTGTTCGGCGCCTGATACATCTCCGACGTATCGATAATTTCTTATGTTCCATGCCACATTATTGATGATATCTACATGTTATATGCACATTTTATGTCATATTTATGCGTTTTCTGGAACTAACCTATTGACGAGATGCCGAAAGGCCGCTTCGTCGTTTTCGCTGTTTTTGGTTTCGAAATCCTAGTAACGAAATATTCTCGGAATTGGACGAAATCAACGCCTGTGTTCCTATTTTCACCGGAAGCATCCAGAACACCCGAGAGCCGCCAGAGGGGGGCCACAGGGCCCCTAGATGATAGGGTGGCGCGGCCCACCCCCCTGGCCGCGCGGCCCTATGGTGTCGTCGCCCCTTCGACCTTCTGACGCCGCCTCTTCGCCTATATAAATCCCCTCGACCTAAAACCTCGATACGAAAAAGCCACGGTACGAGAAACCTTCCAGAGCCGCCGCCATCGTGAAGCCAAGATCTGGGGGACAGGAGTCTCTGTTCCGGCACGCCGCCGGGACGGGGAAGTGCCCCCGGAAGGCTTCTCCATCGACACCACCGCCATCTTCATCAACGCTGCTGTCTCCCATGAGGAGGGAGTAGTTCTCCATCGAGGCTCGGGGCTGTACCGGTAGCTATGTGGTTAATCTCTCTCCTATGTACTTCAATACAATGATCTCATGAGCTGCTTTACATGACTGAGATTCATATGAGTTTTGTATCACAATTCATCTATGTGCTACTCTAGTGATGTTATTAAAGTAGTCTATTCCTCCTGTACGGTGTAATGTGGATAGTGTGTGCACCGTGTAGTACTTGGCGTATGCTATGATCGTGATCTCTTGTAGATTGTGAAGTTAACTATTACTATGATGGTATTGATGCGATCTATTCCTCCTTTCATAGTGTGAAGGTTACGGTGTGCATGCTATGTTAGTACTTGGTTTGGTTGTGTTGATCTATCTTGCACTCTAAGGTTATTTAAATATGAACATTGATATTGTGGAGCTTGTTAACTCCGGCATTGAGGGTTCGTGTAATCCTACGCAATGGTGTTCATCATCCAACAAGAGTGTAGAGTCTAGCATCTATCTATTTATTTATGTGATCAATATTGAGAGTGTCCACTAGTGAAAGTATGATCCCTAGGCCTTGTTCCTAAATACTGCTATCGCTTGTTTACTGTTTTACTGCGTTACTCATCGCTTGTTTACTCGTCCTGGGCAAAGCACTTTTCTCGGTGCCGTTGCTACGCTCATATATATTCATACCACTCGTATTTCACTATCTCTTCGCCGAACTAGTGCACCTATTAGGTGTGTTGGGGACACAAGAGACTTCTTGCTTTGTGGTTACAGGGGTTGCATGAGAGGGATATCTTTGACCTCTTCCTCCCCGAGTTCGATAAACCTTGGGTGATCCACTTAAGGGAAAACTTGCTGCTGTTCTACAAACCTCTCGCTCTTGGAGGCCCAACACTGTCTACAGGAAAAGGAGGGGGCGTAGACATCAAGCTATTTTCTGGCGCCGTTGCCGGGGAGGAAAGGTAAAAGGTACTCACACTCCGGATCTCGGCTACTAAGCTATTTTCGCCGTTGTAAGTACTCGAAGCTATTTCCTTTAGATCCTGCAATTGCAACTTTTTGTTTCTTGTTTACACTAGTTAGGCATAATGGAAAACAACAAAAATATGAGAGATCTCTATGAACTTTATCTTGAATTAGGACATGATGTGTTTGAAGAGAGAATTAAAAAACTCATGGAACTTTATATGCATGCTAATGGGAATGTTATTAATATGAATGCTTTGAACACTATTGTTGCTAATGCTATGGAAAATTTTAAGCTTGGGGAAGCTGGTTTTGATGAGCATGATCTTTTTAGCCCCCCAAGAATTGAGGAGAAAATTTTCTTTGATGATACTATGCCTCCTATATTTGATGATGAGAATAATAATGATAGCTACGTTGTTGAATTTTCTCCCACTACAACTAATAAAATTGATTATGCTTATGTGGAGAGTAATAATTTTATGCATGAGACTCATGATAAGAATGCTTTATGTGATAGTTATATTGTTGAGTTTGCTCATGTTGCTACTGAAAATTATTATGAGAGAGGAAAATATGGTTGTAGAAATTTTCATGTTACTAAAATGCCTCTCTATGTGCTGAAATTTTTGAAGCTACACTTGTTCTATCTTCCTATGCTTGTTACTTTGCTCCTCATGAACTTGTTTATTTACAAGATTCCTATGCATAGGAAGCATGTTAGACTTAAATATTTTTTGGATTTGCTTCTTGATGCTCTCTTTTGCTTCAAATACTATTTCTTGCAAGTGCATCATTAAAACTGCTGAGCCCATCTTAATGGCTATAAAGAAAGAACTTCTTGGGAGATAACCCATGTGTTTATTTGCTACAGTACTTTTATTTTGTATTTGAGTCTTGGAAGTTGTTACTACTGTAGCAACCTCTCCTTATCTTATTTTATTGCATTGTTGTGCCAAGTAAAGTCTTTGATAGAAAGGTTGATACTAGATTTGGATTACTGCGCAGAAACAGATTTCTTTGCTGTCACGAATTTCGACCTGTCTCTCTGTAGGTAGCTCAGAAAAATATGCCAATTTACGTGCGTGATCCTCAGATATGTACGCAACTTTCATTCAATTTGGGCATTTTCATCTGAGCAAGTCTGGTGCCATTTTAAAATTCGTCTTTACGGACTGTTCTGTTTTGACAGATTCTGCCTTTTATTTCGCATTGCTTCTTTCGCTGTGTTGGGTGGATTTCTTTGTTCCATTACCTTCCAGTAGATTTGGGCGATGTCCAGAAGTGTTAAGAATGATTGTGTCACCTCTGAACATGTGAATTTTTATTATGCACTAACCCTCTAATGAGTTTGTTTCGAGTTTGGTGTGGAGGAAGTTTTCAAGGGTCAAGAGAGGAGGATGATATACTATGATCAAGAAGAGTGAAGAGTCTAAGCTTGGGGATGCCCCGGTGGTTCATCCCTGCATATTTCAAGAAGACTCAAGCATCTAAGCTTGGGGATGCCCAAGGCATCCCCTTCTTCATCGACAACTTATCAGGTTTCTTTTCTTGAAACTATATTTTTATTCGGTCACATCTTATGTACTTTACTTGGAGCGTCTGTTTGTTTTTGTTTGTGTTTGAATAAATTGGATTACATCATGCTTGTGTGGGAGAGAGACACGCTCTGCTGGTTCGTATGAACACATGTGTTCTTAGCTCATAATATTCATGGCGAAGTTTCCTCTTCGTTAAATTGTTATATGGTTGGAATTGGAAAATGCTACATGTAGTAATTGCTATAATGTCTTGGGTAATGTGATACTTGGCAATTGTTGTGCTCATGTTTAAGATCTTGCATCATATACTTTGCACCTATTAGTGAAGAAATACATAGAGCATGCTAAAATTTGGTTTGCATAATTGGTCTCTCTAAGGTCTAGATAATTTCTAGTAAGGTGTTTGAACAACAAGAAAGACGATGTATAGTCTTATAATGCTTGTAATATGTCTTTTATGTGAGTTTTGCTGTACTAGTTCATACTTGTGTTTGCTTCAAACAACCTTGCTAGCCTAAACCTTGTATCGAGAGGGAATACTTCTCATGCATCCAAATCCTTGAGCCAAACAACACTATGCCATTTGTGTCCACCATACCTACCTACTACATGGTATTTCCTGCCATTCCAAAGTAAATTGCTTGAGTGCTACCTTTAAACAATTCAAAATTTATCACCTCTGATTTGTGTCAATGTTTTATAGCTCATGAGGAAGTATGTGGTGTTTATCTTTCAATCTTGTTGGGCAACTTTCACCAATGGACTAGTGGCTTCATCCGCTTATCCAATAATTTTGCAAAAAGAGCTGGCAATGGGATTCCCAGTCCCAAATTAATTAACAAGAATAGACACTCCTCCATGGTATGTGATTGTTGGACGGCACCCGAAGGATTCGGTTAGCCATGGCTTGTGTAAGCAAAGGTTGGGAGGAGTGTCATCATAATAAAACTAAAATAAAAAGGCACTCCTTCATGGTATGAGACTGTATGGTGGGCACCCGAGGATTCGGTTAGCCATGGTTTGTGTAAGAAAGGTTGGAAGGAGTGCCACCCAAAAATAAAATAAAATGGGAGCCGCTCTTTGAAGGTTTGTCTGGCAAGGGGGTTAGAGTACCCGCTACCATTCGTTGACAACAACATACACCTCTCAAAATTTTACTTTTATGCTCTATTTATGTTTTCAAAACCAAAGCTCTAGCACAAATATAGCAATCAATGCTTCCCTCTGCGAAGGACCTTTCTTTTACTTTTATGTTGAGTCAGTTCACCTATTTCTCTCCACCTCAAGAAGCAAACACTTGTGTGAACTGTGCATTGATTCCTACATACTTGCATATTGCACTTGTTATATTACTTTACATTGACAATATCCATGAGATACACATGTTATAAGTTGAAAGCAACCGCTGAAACTTAATCTTCTTTTGTGTTGCTTCAATACCTTTACTTTGATTTATTGCTTTATGAGTTAACTCTTATGCAAGACTTATTGATGCCTGTCTTGAAAGTGCTATTCATGAAAAGTCATTGCTTTATGATTCATTTGTTTACTCATGTCATTACCATTGTTTTGATCGCTGCATTCATTACATATGCTTACAATAGTATGATCAAGGTTATGATGGCATGTCACTCCAGAAATTATCTTTGTTATCGTTTACCTGCTCGGGACGAGCAGAACTAAGCTTGGGGATGCTGATACGTCTCCGACGTATCGATAATTTCTTATGTTCCATGCCACATTATTGATGATATCTACATGTTATATGCACATTTTATGTCATATTTATGCGTTTTCTGGAACTAACCTATTGACGAGATGCCGAAAGGCCGATTGTCGTTTTCTGCTGTTTTTGGTTTCGTAAATCCTAGTAACGAAATATTCTCGGAATTGGACGAAATCAACGCCCGGGTTCCTATTTTCACCGGAAGCATCCAGAACACCCGAGAGCCGCCAGAGGGGGGCCACAGGGCCCCTAGATGATAGGGTGGCGCGGCCCACCCCCTGGCCGCGCGGCCCTATGGTGTCGTCGCCCCTTCGACCTTCTGACGCCGCCTCTTCGCCTATATAAAGCCCCTCGACCTAAAACCTCGATACAGAAAAGCCACGGTACGAGAAACCTTCCAGAGCCGCCGCCATCGTGAAGCCAAGATCCGGGGGCAGGAGTCTCGTTCCGGCACGCCGCCGGGACGGGGAAGTGCCCCCGGAAGGCTTCTCCATCGACACCACCGCCATCTTCATCAACGCTGCTTGTCTCCCATGAGGAGGGAGTAGTTCTCCATCGAGGCTCGGGGCTGTACCGGTAGCTATGTGGTTAATCTCTCTCCTATGTACTTCAATACAATGATCTCATGAGCTGCTTTACATGATTGAGATTCATATGAGTTTTGTATCACAATTCATCTATGTGCTACTCTAGTGATGTTATTAAAGTAGTCTATTCCTCCTGTACGGTGTAATGTGGATAGTGTGTGCACCGTGTAGTACTTGGCGTATGCTATGATCGTGATCTCTTGTAGATTGTGAAGTTAACTATTACTATGATGGTATTGATGCGATCTATTCCTCCTTTCATAGTGTGAAGGTTACGGTGTGCATGCTATGTTAGTACTTGGTTTGGTGGTGTTGATCTATCTTGCACTCTAAGGTTATTTAAATATGAACATTGATATTGTGGAGCTTGTTAACTCCGGCATTGAGGGTTCGTGTAATCCTACGTAATGGTGTTCATCATCCAACAAGAGTGTAGAGTCTAGCATCTATCTATTTATTTATGTGATCAATGTTGAGAGTGTCCACTAGTGAAAGTATGATCCCTAGGCCTTGTTCCTAAATACTGCTATCGCTTGTTTACTGTTTTACTGCGTTACTACTGCTTGTTTACTGTCCTGGGCAAAGCACTTTTCTGGTGCCGTTGCTACTGCTCATATATATTCATACCACATGTATTTCACTATCTCTTCGCCGAACTAGTGCACCTATTAGGTGTGTTGGGGACACAAGAGACTTCTTGCTTTGTGGTTGCAGGGTTGCATGAGAGGGATATCTTTGACCTCTTCCTCCCGCAGTTCGATAAACCTTGGGTGATCCACTTAAGGGAAAACTTGCTGCTGTTCTACAAACCTCTGCTCTTGGAGGCCCAACACTGTCTACAGGAAAAGGAGGGGGCGTAGACATCAGCGCCAGTCATGGAACGCCGAAGCTTCCGAGGAAGAGAAAACGGCGACGGATGCCCTAATGAAGCGCATCCGCGAACTTCAGAACACCCGCGGCAAAGAACTGTCGGGTGTTCAAATTACTGCCCACTTCCTCCGAATCAGGGTGCAGCCTCTACAAGATCGCAAGAACCCCCTCTGGATGTACACTGGCGAAGAAGATGTTGATCGCGTATCCAAAGACCTTTCTGTGAAGGACTTGGAGAGACTCGTTCAACGTTTTTCTTCGCTTAGCAAAAAGTCAGAAGTCCCAGCTTCTTGTCGCGTGGTGCCATACAGTGGCAGCCACGCCCTCCCCGAGGTAAGTACCTTTGTATAATGTTGTGCCTGTTTATCTTCGACAACTATTTTGTTTCCTTGTATCTTTTTATTTATTTGCTGTTTTTCGACAGAACCACCAAATTCTTTCTTCTCTTCCTCCCCTTCCTGAGGGTGGAGAAGTGGATGAGCGAACCATCATTAATGATGAGTCGCAAGAATCCGCTCCCCCTGAAACTAAAGTCGCGGGATCTCACAAATCCGCGGCTTCTTCTGACAAAGTCACGGAATCAGATGCTTCCGAATCCGTGCGCTCTTCTCCTTCCGCTGTTTCTCCTAAGAACAAAAGAAAGAGGAGTGAAACCGAAGACTCTGGCGCCTCCAAGCCTGCTGAACCTGCTGCCGAAGTATCATCTCCCAAAGATGGAGATGCCTTCGACTCTTACGGTGATGCAGGCTCAGTTAGCTCGTAAGTTTCCTTGTTAGTATCTTCAACATGACATCTGTTTACTTGTCATATTCATATTCATATGTTGTCAGTGGCGGAAAGGAGGAGGAAGAAGAGGAACTCGCGGTTACTGGCGCGGCTCCCACGAGCACGTCCAATACCGTGGTTCTTTCCAAAGAAATTCGCATGACCGCGAATTCTTCACCTCCCCCTCAGCGGATGGTGGATACGTCTACTCCACCGCCCAGCCCCCGAGCGCCTTCTCCGAAAAGACTCAAGGTCGGGGCTGGTGATGAGCAAACGCTTATCTTGGGGAGTTCCTCGACCCCTTTGGTGAATGATGTAAGTATCTCTAGAACTTTATTTTGTTGCATCCTGTCGAGTTTTTCCTGATTATTCCCGAACTTTTTTACTTCTTGCGAAAAATGTTTTCCCTTTCTAAGTATCTTTTTCGGAACTTCTCTCCACCAGCCCCTGATGGACCAATTCATCCGCCTCGGCACCCAATCCATTGGGTTTCGCAACGAGGCCAACGCTCTGAGAGGTATCTGTTGTATAACTTGTTTGTTTAGGATGCTATTTTTCTTTTAACCCTTGACTAATCAATATTGCTCTTGTTCTTCATTAGATTCTCTTCAGCAAGTCGAGGAACGCGCTGAAGCTCTCGAGGCCAAGCTAAAAATTAGCGAAGAAGCTCGCGAGAAAGCTCAAGCTGATGCTGCTTCTATTGAAGAACTTCGCCAGCGCCTCTCCAAAGCAGAATCTGCACTGAGCGACAAGATCACTCAGCAGATTGCGCGGGAGCAAGGCATCATAGATAGGCTTGAAGCCCAAAGCCGGCGCTTTTTCCGTAAGTTATTTCTTTATCTGGAGGCTTTCCTTTGTTTCATTCTCATGGATGACCATGTGTTTTGCTGCAGCAGGGAGGAATGATGAGAGGTTTGAGCTGCTAGCACCTAAGAATGATCGTCTTCTCGACGCTCTTTCCATCCTTGAGCTGTAGGGCGATCTAGCACACACCAACCTTTCCGATTCAAGGGCTGCCTTTTCGCGGCTCTTCCCTCATTTTTCCCCAAGGAACCCAAGCCGGAAATCTTCTCTGCCCTTGTCAAGCGCTTCCTGCCAAAAGAAGACCTCGCACTGGCCTATCGACGCGAGAATCTGAAGAGCGGTGTCAAAGGTACCATTGCTCTGGTCGCTAACAGCGGTCAAGAAGTCGACTAGGCCAAAGTTGGGAAGCCCGGCAAGATCAAGAAGGACAAGTGGAAGGCGCTGGTGAAGGATGCCAAGGCACATTCGAAGAGCATCATTGATTTCTTCAAGCCAAAACCTGCCAGTTCTACCAGCACTGCCAAGATGGAGGTCAGGTAGACCATCTTGTCTCTTTCTTTTTCTTCTTCTTTTGACGTTGTCGCCTTAGTAGTGGCCTGCGACAGCCTACCATTGGTTCACTAGGGGCCGACTTTTGTAATGAACATGTAGATATCTGAATGATTAATGGAATGCTATTTTGCAAAATGATTGATGTCAAGATTTTCTTTCCAGATGGTTTTTGACAACTATACTGCGGCACCTGGTCCTTCGGATGCTTTGCCTGCTACTTCTTGCTCGAGGAAAACTTCCATTGATGATTTCGTCGAAGATTCTTCGAACGCTGATCCTTTACAGGATTTGGATGAACTTCAACATCAACTTCAGTCGATGAAGAAGCAAACACTTGTGGTGATGGAACAGTCTCGAAAATCATCCGAGCGGGAGAAAATTGCTCTTCAGCAGGCCCAGGAAGATTTAGCTTTGAAAGAGGCTGCAGTCACTGAAGCTGCACAGGCTGCTTCTCGAGAAGATTATATGCTTGACTTGATGACCGACGCTAGTCTGGATATGGCGGGTATGCTTCGAAAGTTTGAGGTTTCTTTGCCCCTTATTTTGCTTGTTTTCATCTCTCATTGTGATACTTTCGTCGAATAGGCTCCTTTTTAGAAGCTGCTGCCGAGGATCAGCGGGTTGACGTGAGGTCAAATCTCCTTGTCAAACTTTCTCTAGACCATGGCTCCAACTTTTGGGCTACACCGGATCGTACCCGACGGATTGTCAGATTTCAAGACCGCGCAGGCCAAGTTCGTGAATATCTTGATTTCTGCACAAGGACGCTGGACCTGGTTTATAATACCATGTTTCCTTGGAACTCTCAGCCGAAAACTCTTCCTGACTTGATGGACAAATTCGAGAGTGCTTCTCGAATCCATGATTTTGTAAGGGCCCAGTTAATTGCTGGCGCTAGATTTGCTATGGTCATGCTGCAGATCTGCTACCCGAAGTTAGATATGACCAACATCGTTGAATTTTTCCATGACAAACTGAGGAAACGAAGGAAGAACGTCGACAAAATCGACGATGTGGTGACACCCGTAGCCGAGAAGATAATGGACGATTTAATTCAGATGGATGCGGACTTCTTCGTTAAAGGTAATTATGCTGACTTCATGGGTGGCACTGCTGAAGATGAAAGGGTGAACATAGATGACCTGATAGGAGTTGGATCGAAGGTGCCGCTCTTCTGTCGAAGTTTTTCTGACAAAGGAACCCTGTATATTGTAAGTACTATGTATATTGTAAAACAATTTGTATGCTTTTTTCCTTCATCTAGCCCTCGAGCGTTTCGGTGGATATTGTGTTTATGTTTATCGCTTTGCGAGGTGTTTAGACCAAGGCAAATGACTTGTAAGTTGTATATTGTAGTGATTTGTGTATATATATTGAATTTGCGGGTTGCAAGCCCCCGAGCCTGTCGAATGAAAAGATGTATATCACCAATATCTTTACTATATTGCAGCACCACGAGCCCGCCTCATTAAAAACCTTTCAGCCCCACTCGGTGCCCTGAAAGGAAAAGAGTGCGTCTAAAAACTCGCGGGCTTTTCAGTACATTGTATGTTTACATATATGACTATATTTTTGATTTAGGCGTAAAAACGCCTAAGCTGCGCCACGTTCTAGGGGTTTGGCTCTGCAATCCCTGTCTTTTTGACTTTTATTCTATATGCTCCTCCTTCGATTACTTCGGTGACGATGTACGGGCCTATCCATGGCGACTCAAATTTTTCATGGCTATCTTGCGTAAGCCGAAGGACTTGGAAGGACCTTGGTCGCAGACGTCGACTGTGGTAGTTTTTCAGATCTTGCTGGTACTTGGTGACCCTTGACAGCACCTCGTCTCGAGCTTCGTCGAGTGCATCGACATCATTCTCTAGTGCCTTTCTCGAGGTTTCTTCATCAAATTCCACCACTCTCGGGGAATTGTGTTCTATTTCTATTGGGAGCACTGCCTCAGCTCCATGAACCAGAAAAAATGGAGTTTCTTGTGTCGCTGTATTGGGTGTCGTTCGTATACTCCATAGCACGCTAGGCAATTCCTCTGGCCAGGTGTGTCGAGCGTTTTCTAGTGGTGTTAGCAGACGTTTCTTGATGCCATTGCAGATGATACCGTTCGCTTTCTCGACTTGACCATTGGTCTGCGGGTGCGCAACTGACGCAAAGTGTAGTTTGATGCCTACCTCTGCACAATATGCCTTGAATTCCTTGGAGGTAAAATTGTTGCCGTTGTCCGTGACGATGCTATGAGGAACTCCGAATCGAAAGACGATACTTTTGATGAAGCTAACCGCAATATGCCTTGAATTCCTTGGAGGTGAAATTACTACCATTGTCTGTGACGATACTATGCGGGACACCGAATCGGAAAACAATGCCTTTGATGAAACTTATCGCCGATGCTGCATCTGGCGAGGTTATTGGTTTTGCCTCGATCCACTTGGTAAAGTTGTCGACAGCCACGAGCATATATACATATCCTCCTGGCCAAGCCTTATGTAACTTCTCCACCATATCGAGACCCCATTGTGCGAAAGGCCGCGACAAGGGTATTGGCATCAGCTCTGCTGCCGGGGAGTGGGGTTTTGCCGCAAATCTCTCGCACGCATCGCAAGTACGCACTATGTCCTTTGCATCTTCTATTGTAGTTAACCAGTAGAACCCTGCTCGGAAGACCTTTGCTGCTATAGCTCGACTGCTTGCGTGGTGCCCACATACTCCCTCGTGCACATCCTTTAGGATTACTCGTCCTTCTTCAGGTGTAACGCATCGCTGCAATACTCCCGATATACTCCGCTTATACAGTTCCCCTTTAACCACAGTAAAGGCCTTGGACCGTCGAATAACTCGCCTTGCTTCTACTAGATCTTCGGGTATTTCTTTCCTTAAGATATATGCGATGTAAACCTGCATCCAAGGAACTTGCACCACCATCACCTCATGTGATTCCTCTTCATATCCCGATATGTTTGCTCCTGATATTGCTGGAGCCCCCGAGTCTTTCTCGAGCTTCTCCTTATTCTTTGGCTGTTTCTTCGCCTTAGTTGATCTTTCATTTATCTCCTCCCAAAATACGCCGGGTGGTATTGCTAAGCATTGCGACCCGATGTTTGCCAGAACATCGGCTTCATCGTTGCTGAGTCTGCTAATATGATTCAATTCGCACCCGTCAAAGAGCTTCTCGAGTTCATTGTATACCTCCTTGTATGCTATCATACTATCATTGACTGCGTCACATTGGTTCATCACCTGTTGAGCCACCAATTGGGAGTCGCCGAAGATTTTTAATCGGGTTGCACCACAGGCTTCCGCCATCTTCATCCCATGTATGAGTGCTTCATACTCCGCCTCATTGTTAGACGCGTTAGAGAACGTCATCCGCAACACATATTTCATCTTATCTCCTTGAGGTGACACTAATATCACGCCTGCTCCAGCTCCTTCTAGCCTTTTGGACCCGTCAAAGTTCATAGTCCAGGTTCTCGACAAATCTGGGGGTCCCGTATTTTGCAGCTCCATCCACTTTGCGACAAAATCTGGTAAGATCTATGACTTTATTGCTTTTATTTTCTCATACGTGATGTCCCGAGGGGAAAGCTCTATTCCCCAAAGGGAGACACGACCCGTAGCTTCTGGGTTATTTAATATGTTTGATAAAGGCGCCTCGTTGACCACTATTATCGGATGCGCCAAAAAATAGTGCCGCAACTTTCTTGCGGTTGTAAATACTCCATACGCCAACTTCTGATACTGCGGGTACCGCTGTTTTGAAGACGATAAAACTTCACTGATGAAATATACCGGCCTCTGAACTCCATGAAGTTTCCCTTCTTCTTCTCTTTCAACCACAAGTACCCTGCTAACCACCTGGGGTGTGGGTGCGATATATAACAGGAGAGGTTCCTTTTCCTTAGGCGCCACCAATATTGGAGGTGTCGAGATTGTGCGCTTAAGGTCCTCAAAGGCTTTGTCTACTTCTTCGTTCCACTCGAACTTTTCTCCTTGCTTGATCAAGGCGTAAAACGGCAACGCCTTTTCTCCCAGTCTGGCGACGAATCTGCTTAAAGCTGCGACTCGCCCAGTTAGTTGTTGTATTTCCTTTAGCTTTGTTGGCTTCCGCATTGTTATGATGGCTTGAATTTTCTCTGGGTTAGCCTCGATTCCTCTTGATGACACCAGAAACCCGAGAAGTTCTCCCGCAGGGATGCCAAAAGAGCACTTCGTCGGGTTCAGCTTGAGGCAGAATTTATCGAGATTGTCGAAAGTTTCATTGAGATCCTCGATCAAGGTTGATCCCTGCTTTGTTGTTATGACGACATCGTCAATGTATACTTGAACTTTCTTGCCAATCTGTGTGGCGAGACACTTCTGCATCATCCGCTGATATGTTGCTCCCGCGTTTTTTTAACCCGAAAGGCATTGTTCTGTAGCAGAACACTCCATAGGGTGTTATAAAAGCTATTTTGACCTCATCTTCTTCTTTTAATCGGATCTGGTTGTAACCAAAATATGCGTCCAGGAAGGAAAGACGTTCACAGCCTGCCGTGGAGTCGATAATTTGATCGATCCTCGGGAGGGGGAAGTGATCCTTTGGACAATGTTTATTGAGATACGTGAAGTCGACGCACATGCGAAGGACCTCTGTGTTTTTCTTCGGGACCAACACTGGGTTAGCTACCCACGTGGCTTCTGCGTGTAACTCTTTGATAAATCCAGCTTCTCTAAGTCGATTAATTTTTGACAGCATAGCTTTGCGGTTTGGTTCCGAAAAACGCCGCAAAGGTTGTTTGATTGGTCTAGCCATTGGATCCAAGTTGAGAAGGTGCTCGGCAAGTTCCCTGGGTACTCCTGGCATGTCTGCTGGACACCATGCGAAGGTTTCCCAGCGCTCACGGAGGAACTCGACGAGCGCGCTTTCCTATGCGAGATCCATATTTGTTGCGATAAATGTCGTCTTCTTGGGATCTGTCGGGTGAATCTGCACTTCCTTTGAGTTTTTAATGGTGTCGAAGGTTGGCTCCTTTAGAGGCCTCCCTCCATCTGGCAACACGTCATAATCAGTTGTTAGCTTTGACACCATATACTCTGCTTGCATCCCGAAAGTTTCTGACAGTTGATGAAAGTCCTTGTCGCACTTGTCCGCTAGCGCGAAACTGCCTTTTACTAGGATTGGGCCGTTGGGTCCAGGGAGTCTCCACAACAAGTATGTGTAATGTGGTACCGCCATAAACCTGGCATACGCGGGTCGTCCCAGTAAAGCATGGTACTGTGACGGGAAATCCACGACTTCGAACTCCATCTTCTCTCTTCTGTAATTCTCTCGGGTTCCAAACTGAACGTCGAGATTGATTTTTTCCAATGGATAACTTGGCTTGTCTAGTGTGATCCCATGGAAACGCGTGTCGGTTGGTGTTAAGTTCGCCAAGGATATATTCATCTTCCTCAATGTATCTGCATACATGAGGTTTAAACTGCTGCCTCCATCTATGAACACCCGTGAAACGTCGAATCCTGCAATCACCGCTAGCAGGATCAAAGTTGCACTAGTAGGAAAACCCTTATAAGCGGAGCTTATTTCTGTGACGCACCACTAAAAATGCGCCACAAAATATTATTTTGTGGCGCACCATTCTGGGTGCGCCACAGAAATAGCTTAATTTTGTGGCGCACGCTTGGGTACTGCGCCACAGAAACTATGTGGGGCCCACATCCTGCCACCACCATTTATTACTGTAGGTATTTCTTGGCGCACATGTCGTGCTGCGCCACGAAATAACTCTTTCGTGGCGCACCGGCTTTGGTGCGCCACGAGTAGTTGATTCCGTGGTGCACCTTCTCCGGTGCGCCACGAGACTAAGGGACTTATATCATCTCGCCCGTGCCCTCCCCGCCTGTTCACCTCTCCCTCCCGAGCCCCTCCCTCTCCCCTCTCCCTCTCCTCCGTGGTCGCCTGGATCCGCCACCGCCGCCTTCCTCCATGGTCGCCTGGAGGATTCCTCCCCTCTCCCCTCTCCCCTCTCCTCCGTGGTCGCCTGGATCCGCCGCCGCCGCCTTCTTCCGTGGTCGCCTGGATCCTCCATGGTCGTCGCCGCCGCCTTCCTCCGCGAGGGGCGCATGCCGCCGCGGTCCTCCCATCCCCGCCACTGCGCAGCACAAGCTGCCCCTACGGCGAGGAGGGGCCGCCGCGAGGAGGGGCCGCCGTCGCGGCAAGGTGGAGGATCCGCCGCCTCCTCCTCCTCCTCCACCCCTGCCGCCATCTTCAAGCTCGTCCTCCACCCCTGGCATCGGTGCTCTCTCTCCCCTCCCCTCCTCTCCCTCTTAATTCCTCCTCCGCTGCCCCTATGGCTTGTGTTTGCAAGCTCTGGTGATCATTTGATCACCAATTGGTTGATAATTACTTACTACTTTCTCTATCTATGCATGTTGCTTGATATACTATGTTGTTGCTTGATTTGTATAGCTTCTCACCATGTCTTGGTGGTTGCTTATGCTTTGAAAAGCATATGAATGGATGCATGATGCTTGCCAAGCATCCCTGTTGCCTAGCGATTGACTAATTCATTTATCCGTGAAACTTTATCTTGTTAATGTAGATAATTGAGATGAACTACTTTGCGATAATGATTCTATTACTGTATTTACTTAAGCTAGATGGATGCCAACTATTGTTGGGGACCCTAGCTTCATTTTGAATCCTGTTGGGTAATGATAAGTGTGTAGGCTTGGTGGTTTGGATGGTTTGGTGGTTGAATTGGCCTTTGCGATCATGAGCTGGCGGCTTGGTAAATCATCCGGGATGGTTTCCTTCCTAGTTCCATTTGGAAGATGCTACTATTCAATTGGTTGGCACAACCATGGTGACTTGAGTTGGTCAAATTCCTGGTCCTTGCCATTTGTACCAGGCTTCACTTGGTCTATGATTAAATGATGACCAAACATTGTTATTCCACCCTATGTGCTTGTGTTTGACATGGCTGTTGCTATGTCTCCGTACATATTTACTTGATGGATTCTTGTGAGCTTATGGTATGCTAAAATAGAGATATCCACAGTAGGGGATCATGTAAATGAATGCCACTGTGGTATCCTTTGAAGAAAATGGGAAGTTTATGATGGTTTAAAAGACTAGGTGATGCTAGGTTATTAAGTTGGCTGTCAAGGTTGGTTTTATCTGGTTAACTTGGATAGGCTATGTGTTCTTGCTTACTTATGCATATCCATCTCTACTGGATTGACTAGCTCGGGCTTGGCCTCTCTCTTGCCGGCATCACTTGGTTACTACCAAGTGATGAATAATCCCTTATGGTACCCTGACTTTGTTTTGAACTCAAGCTGAGTAATGATAAATTTCTATTTCTTGTTGGCTTTGATGAAAATAGAGATATCCACGGTAGGGGATCATGTAAATGAATGCCACTGTGGTATCCTTTGAAGAAAAAGGACTGTTTCGATGGTTTTAAAAGGCTAGGTGGTGCTAGGTGATTCGAGTTGGCTACCAAGACTTGTCTCATCCGGTTAGTCGGGATATGCTATGTGTTGTTGCTTGTTTAGGCATATCTATCACTTACTGGATTTACTTGGTTCTTGATTGGCCTCTCTTTTGCCGGCATCACTTGGTCTATATACCAAGTGATGAATAATCCCTTTGGAGCATCTGCTCCATGCATGCTATGTGTGTTTGAGCATCTTGACTTATGTCACCATGGTTGCTTTGGTTTGTTGGTGTTTTTGTACTTGCCGATGATTAGATGGTTGGTCGATCACTCGTATACTCGGGGTGGAGCAAGTGAGGCTTGGTGTGATGGCACAAATATCAACTTGTGCATCCTACCGGCCTCACTTACTCCATCCCTGGATGTTAATATTTGTTTCGACCAACAAAGTATGAGGCATATGATATCTAGTTGAGATACCACTTGGCTCTTTCTTCCATTTTAGTGTCGATGATTAGAATGTTTGGTCACCTATACGCCGCAATATACTTTGTAGACGAGCCCCCTTTCCCTGGCCGCCGTTCCGTGAACGAGTCCTTGACGAGACAACAACGCCGACATGCCTCTCCGGCGCAGCACCACTTTTCTTCTCTCGCCGTCCGATACGTGAGACGAGTCCTTAATGCCAAGACGGTGCCGGCCTCCCTAGCATCATGCCGACCCCTGTTGTCGCGCTTCGAGGCCGTGTCGATCACGCGCCCTGCACTCTTCGCCTTTTGCCCGGTGAACGAATAGACTAATCGTTGGAATAAGGAAGCCGATGACGGCCGATCGCAATTTAATCTTGCGACCGGCTGTCATCGGTTTCCTTATTCCAACGATCAGCCTATTGGTTCACCGGGCAAGCAGGCGAGCAGTGCGAGCGCGGGACACACGGCTTGAAGCGCGGCAACACGGCCGGCATAATCGTTGGGCAGGCCGAGCACGGTCTTTGCATCAAGGACTCGTTCAGCTGGACAGCGAGGGAGCCGGCGTGGTTCTGCGCCGGAGATGCGGATCGGCGTTGTTGTGTCGTCAAGCACCCGTTGACGGAACGCCGACCGGGGAAAGGGGCCCTTACGCAAAGTATACGGCGGTGTATACTTGCAACTATGGTTTCGACCATAGTATTTGTGTTGACCAACAATGTATGAGGCACATATTCTATTTTGTCATTCCATTTGCTTTGAGATTTTCAAAATGCCGATGATTAAAATGTTTGGTCACCGTACACTCGGGGGCGGCGTAAGTGAGCCTGGTAAGATAGCACAAATATCAATCTCTTGTGCATCGGACTTGGTCTCACTTACACCATCCCTGAATGTTAATATTTGTGTTGACCAACAATGTATGAGGCATTTATTCCATTTCTCTTGTGCATCGGACTTGTTGGTCTCACTTTCTTCCATTTTCATCATAGTAGGAAGCTGGATGAAGGACCCCGATGCAAGCGAGTCTGGTGGGTAGAGATGACGGAGCAAAGGAGGAACCGGATGAAGACTACTTTGTATCTCGAAATTGTGAATTTTGTATGAATTAAGAGTTGTATGCAAAACATTTGACACTTGCCACTATATATGTATCTCGATCGGGCTCTAAGTAATGTGATGATGATGTCTATGTTATATACGTGCAATGTACATGATATTTATATTATATCTGAATGTTGCTTGTATATAACCTCGTGTATCCGTATTGCTTGTCTATAAAGCTGCATGTGTATAGCGAGGCAGCACAAAATCGTGTATAATACAAGCAAATTCGTGGCGCACTAAAAACCAATTCCGTGGCGCACGCTTTTACGTGGCGCACCTAAGAACAAGTGCGCCACGAAACCTTAATTACGTGGCGCATGGGCAGGTGCGCCACAGAAACCTTATTTTTGTGGCGACGTTTCTGTGGCGCACCTCCCATGCGCCACAGAATCCATTTTTGGTGCGCCACTGATGAGGCTTTTCCTACTAGTGTTGATTGCCCTGGTCGAGGAACTTGCTGCGGGTGGTCCGCTATGGTGAAGTCGATGTCTTGCCCCGACCAATTCAGGTATTCGATTGTTGGTGGTGGCATCTTTTCTGCCATAAAGACTTGTCGCGAAATAACCTTTGAGCTCTATTGGATGGCCTGCCCTTCTGAATTATTGAGTCCGCACCATTGGTGTCGATATAAGGACCATTACTTGGAGCTGACGCCAATTATAACTGATGTCGATTTGCGTCCGTAATTGCGGGTGGAGGTGGAAGGTGGATCTCACTCCTTCGCCCCTGAGGGTTCCTGTTTGCTGCCTGTGCGTTGGCATGCCCCACGTATCAATGCAGTGCCTGGAAAGTTCGGCAATCCTTCTTCAGATGCCCCGACTGCCTCGTTCCGTTGTTGTCGAGAAAGAAGTGCATTTGGCATGGTCCGTTCAAGAGATCTCCGGGTGACACATACGGCCTCTGGAACCTTGGTCCATTATTTGCCTGCTAGGATGGGGACTGTCCCGGTAATCGCTGCGATGTTCACCACTTTTGGGATAATCATTACCTCCACTATTTCCTCGGAAGCCAGCCGATATTTGGCCGGGACCGTCATAGTCTGAGAATTTGCGAGAAAATCGTTGTCTATTTTGAATATTTCGATTACGATCGTCCTCAGGCGACCTATGCCGTTTGTTGTGAACAACATCCTCTCCATCTGCCCAGCGATTCGCTATTTCCATGAGTCTTTGCTATTGTTTTCGGATTAGTCCTTCCCAAGTCCTCGACTAAGTCCTTTCTTCGGATCCCAGCAACAAACACGTCTATTGCTCGTTCATCAGATATGTTCTCTGCCGAATTTTTGATAATGTTCCACCTCTGGATGTACGTTCTCATCGACTCATCATATTTCTGTCTGCAAGCCCGTAGCTGCTCTATTGACGCAGGTTTCTTGCATGTAGATAAGAAATTTTTCACGAACATGTCCTCGAAAGTTTCCCAACTGTCGATGGATCCAGGTGGTAACTTTTTTATCCATGATCGCGCTGCTCCACTCAGGTGCACCTGGATGCTCTGCATGGCAGTTGCTTTGGTTCCTCCCGTTAATTTTACTGTCTCCAGATAGTCGACTAGCCAATCCTCGGGATCTTGCAGGCCGTCGAACTTCTTGTAATTGTCGAGCAACTTGAAACCAGACGGGACCCGCGTTTTGCGAACTCGTCGAGTGAAACAAGGGAGTCTGCACATATCCTCCTCGTCAACCTCTGGTGACTGCCGACGTTCTCTCATTTCTTGCCGCGCCCTGTCGACTCGCGCCTGTGTCGATGTGTCTCTTGCCATGCTTGTTCTTGGCGGGTCCTGTACTACCACTGTAGGTCGTGGACTATTTTACCTTGGGGCACCTTCGGGAGGTGTACTTGTGCTTGCGAACGCTGTTCCCATGACTCCAACTCCTGCCATATCCATGTTGTACAATGCTTCTCTTGGATCTCCGGGAGGTGGCCTATTTGCCAGTAAAAAGGCCTGAGTCGCCATATACCCAGCTTCCGGCGTTTTGGGAATAATGTTTCCCCTTGTATCTATTGGCATAAAGGACATGTCGAGATTTTGGATCAGATTTTCCCTCTCGCCTTCGGGTACGTTCTGCAGCCTGGACCTTCCCCTATTACGGGCTGCTCTATGATGAGATTCCGAAGTTCCTGAATGTCGGCTGAGCTCTGCCCTTCTTCGGCTTGACGCAGAAGCTGCGGCTCTCCTCTTATCAAGCTCGGCTTTCTGTTTTTCGAGTTTCCGTCTAGCACGGGCGAGTTTATATTGGTACGCTTGCAACTCTTCGGCTGTGGCAGTCGTAGTCATCGGCTATGTGCTATCCATGGCTTTTGCAGCTCTGTCCCAAGCCGCTTGTGGAAGTTGTACCATCTGTCGCGTTGCGGGTCCGACATAGTTGGTGCCCAGACCTCACATGAGATCAGCGGGATCGACGTATGGATTTTCCACATCATCGAAAGCCTTTGATGTCTCCTCCTGTGGGCGACTTGGTTCTCCAATTACATAGACTTGATGATATTTTGGAGTTCGACTTTCGTCGGGGTTGGTGACACAGTCGCATAGATTGGCGAAGACCTCCCGAACAGAAGTAGATTTGTCGATGAAGTCGAAGCTATCGACGCTGTCTGAGTCGCTGCTTATATTGGAGTCCGCAGATGACCCGACGGACATGCTTCCGAAGATCTTGACGAGTTTTCCGCTTGTCGCAGAATTGACGAAGCGTGGCGGCGAGATTTCCTTGGCGCCCATCTCGAACGATGACGACGATTCTGAAAGATCGGAGTCGGCCGCCGACGATCCCGATGAAACCGGAATCTCGAGACGATACGATCCCTCTTTTCCGACGCGGAAGTGGAACCTACCGAACGTCATCTCCATAGGCTCCTCCAGATACACATATGCATCCACACAGGAGGGCGGGTGAGGAACAAAATCGACTAGATCAGTTTCGATCTGTTTACCTCTGTTCATCGCGTTGCTTGCCACCGAAGATGTCGATGATGTTGAGCGTGCCATCTCGATCAGCTCCTTGTCCCCTCTAGGTCCCACAGACGGCGCCAATTGACAAGGTATCGACTTGTCAATGCCTACAGATTTTAGACTAGGGTTTTCAGGGAAGTAGAGGGCAAGTAGATCTCGAGGGTTCAGCCGGAAAAGTACTCGACTGCTAGAAAATTAGGGTTGTGTTGACAATAAAATCGATCCTCTCTTCCTCCCTCGACTCCCCCTTATATAGGAGGTGGAGTCGAGGGTTTCGTGATGTATAAGTTACAAAGATCGGGAGACTCTTTGAGTTCGTCCCGTAATAGTTACAAGTCATTATTCCTTATACAACTCTATCTTTCTAAACTACCTCTTAACTGGGCTTCCGGGCTTCATAAACTTCGGGTCGTGGGCCTTCAGTAAACCCCATGTACCATCTTCGACAGACCCATTGGGGATGCCTATGTCATGGGGCCCTTTGATACACATAGGCTGGATGTTGGTTGTTGGTTGCATATGTAGTACACGACACTAATCTCCCTGTCATTGATCACACGGTGGTCGTCAAAAGGCATTGCGTTCGGGGAAATGGTAAATTGGACGTCCTGGCTAGTGCAGTCATGCAAGGAAATCTCGAGGAGTCTTTGCACAATATTGGAATGGGTGGGATACTCCTCAAGATGCTCTTTATTGGGTACTACAACATTAACGATCCATTGCACAACGTCTGGCACAGACAATGATTGAGCTTGTCTCAGAGCAAGTCCAGCAGCTCCCCAATTTTTCTCCCCCTATATCTTCATGTAGGGGCCTCCCCTAAATAGATTCTTCCCCTATATTTTGTCATTCTCCAGCAGCACCCCAATATCTTCTCCCCTATATCATACTAGACGACAGGCGAGCTTCGCCTCGCCACCTGCCTGGCGCTGGTTCACAGCGTGGCATTTGTGAACGCTTTAATTTGTGTCACAGCCAGATAGTGTGAATGGCGGCACTCCATCCCTTTCCTGGATGAAGCAGATTACAATGAATTGGGCAGTGTTGGTCTTGTTATGTTGACATTTCCAAAAGTTGTACAGATTACCAAGTGGCATTAACTTAGTGTTACTGACAAAGTCGACCTAAATATGACTCAGCCTGTGAAAAAAAAGCATCATCACTTTTTTTTAGCACGCGCATGAACCTAGCAAGTGAAAAAAAACACATCGGCAAATATAGTTTAAGAATTCAGAATATTAAATCAAATGCAGATCTTACAGCTGGTGTCCTCGAAATAGGCTTTCGCCCCGCTTTATAAATAAAGCAACAACCAAATCAAATGCAGATCTTACAGCTGGTGTCCAATGTACCCCCGCACAAAAAGACCCATGTAACAGCAAGTTCTTTTAGAAAGAGAAAAAATGGATCGGAAGAATGAACCTTACACCGAAACTCCATTAGAACCGTGAATTTTGGACATAAGAGGGCATAATAAGAGGGTAGAATAGATCAGTTATATGATTGCATGCAAGCTTGGTTGTCTATATCTCCAGTAAAAACTGAAATAGTGTACTCCCTCAGCGATTAAGATTAAAACAAGTGCAACACCTGCAGAAGGGTCTGAAGGTCAATCCTGTTCCTGTAGCCGAAATTATTGAACTTCAAAAAATTTTGGTTGCAAAACTAAATAAAACCAGTTGCTAAAAAAATCAGAAATGCACCACCGGCTGTTTATCTGAATGGTTAGACATGTAATAAGATGTTTAGCAGAAATAAGATGACAAAACAAAATCATCTATACGCACTACAGATGCGCTCTTTTTTTTTTTTACTGAAGATGAGGATTTATACTTGACAATATATCACCTCACAGGAACGTGGTTAGTTGGAGCTGCTCCGGAATAACTTAAAAAAATTGCGCTTGTGGAGTAGCACCCACATATCAACCTTAAATACTGGCATGGTGGAAATAGGCTCTTTATAATGATCAATAAGAAATCATGCGGACCAAAGGGAAAATAACAAAATTGTTGTCATGCTGACCAAAGGGAGTAGGACTCACACAAAATTGTTGCTGTGAGTGTTAGAAGGGGCAAAGGATCAATATAACCTCAAAAGATAACCTTCACCATGCTTATTTCATGTATTTCGTCAATAAATAATTGAAGCATTCCATTCAAAGCTTCAGTCAATTAGCAAAGTCTCAGTAAAATATCAACTGCGCAGAAATTTAAATCCATTTTTTTCCTTCAATTCCTACTGGTAAAGAAAAGCTAAGTAACACTTGTAGCCAATGTTATGTGCCAAAAATACAGTGAAGATAATGTAGTGCAGACATTTAACAATAATAAAAATCAGATGTAGACTACAATAATAATTAAAAAACAAGGTGCATGTATGGAATATCTACCTAGGGAATCTTGAGGTCTCATGCATCAAATCATGTAAGAACTGGACACCTGGCATATACTGGTATCACAATAATACTTCGTCAGGCAATTAGACTGAAAACGAATTGCACATCCACGCGCACTCAACCATCCATTCAAGTAACAGTCTAGATGAACTGAACTGAACCTTGAATTTATAAAGTTTTCCTTTAGGGGAGCTACAATACATCATACTAAGGGAACATTGTGTACCTGTTTTTAATCTTTATACTTCTGAATCGCATGATCAGCTCCTCGTGATCGTACTTAACAGTTAGAAACAATGGCCACTTACAGAAAATTCAGAAACTTTAAAAAGTAAGGAATGAATCATAGACGGAGAAGGGGGGGAAAAAAGTTCAGCCATTCTCTTTGCAAGATTCGTCTTCCTTTTGCCTTTTATAGTTTCCGCCATGAGTACTTGTAGAGAGTCTTGGTTTATTTTTGATTGTAACTTGTGGATTGAATCGGGTATGTGTGTACCTCAGTTATGCAGATGTTGTGTGTAGTGCTTACACACTTTAAGTGAAAAAATTGCCTTTTATCGAAAAAAAAGAGCCTCTGATGTTTGGGTATCTTGGTTATGTCACACATAAAGAGGGTGCAATCTACAAATATACCTATGGAAAGGTAAATACTTTAGTCAGTGAAATTATGAAAACTATACATCAAGAATTAGCTAAAAGAAGAGTAATAATAAAATTATGTGAGTTGATTTTACAAATTTGTTCCTTTATGAAAGTCATTGGTACCACAAATTATGTGGTCGTTAGGGGTGAGACGAAAACCACAACAAATTTATTTCTTTAACATACTCTCGAAAAGAAACATTTGTGCACTCCATTTCTTCTCTATCGAAAGTAATCAGCTGATTATATATAGGCCTAGGAAAATTTTCTTGACCCCCATATTCATCCATGTACTGATATCATGTGTGCTTTCCTCTTTGGATTGACCTTGTGGTGGGAAAAGTGTAATTAAGTTTCCATATACCATCATTTGACACTCTCCTTTAGTTCATTGATGCTTTAGATTGATGCTCGAAAAGAAAAGGTGTAACTATCAACCTCTGTGTTATAGTATTAAACGGATATTACCAACCAGAGATATACCACAAAAGCATCATCTTCCCTTCCTGTCAGAAAACTAAAACACCATAGCTAAATGCAACCTCAACAATAAAACATGAAATTTTTCATCAAAATTATAATGCCCATATCCAACTGTAAGAGTTAAATATGTGTGTAATGAACAAAGACTAAATAAGTAGGTCCATGCCAGGGAGGCACCATGACCACAAAGGCAAGACCCAGACATGATAGATCAACCACAAAATCACGCAACACAAACATCCACCTGAACACATCATATATACACACTAACAAAGTAACAATACATACACCATTGTCACTATCACACCATACGGGATATTTAGCATAAGGCAATATAGGCCTGCCCTCATGCATATACCAAACACATGATTTCTTAACCAGGGCATCAGGTTAACCTCCATACAATACACATTACATCCAAAAATAAAAAAATAAAAAGGTGCAAAGCGTCCCATGCGATGCAACACAGCTTTGTGATGTAGACCATACCCAAGGAAACATCGAGCACGCCATTGCCTAGGGCGCAGCCTGAAAGCAATAATGCTCGGTTAGTACATCCGCAACCCAAATAAGGGCCCATAAAATGCACAAAACATTAATAGAAAATTAGTGTGACTGGCGGCAAAGAAATAGCATGGCAGGTAAGAATAAATGTTATCAAGTCATTGCAGGCTAGCAAAGTAAGTTCTGGAGCTCATATTGCCTTCTCTAATTCCTCCAATAGCACAAAAATAGGCAATTACTTTTCAGCTTACCAAATAATAGTATGAACGATGTATTTACCTGTGAAGAAATATATTAAACCAAACTTCAGTAGCAGGTATTAGTAAGCGATGAGCAAAGGCACTATGACACTAATAAACCTAAAACCGAAATGTTCACTTTATAAGAAGTAAATTCCGACAATTCAATATTCACATGTCTATGTTATGAGGAAAGTGGCATTGAGCTACCTAAGATATTTTTGTTAGACAGTTAGCTAACTTCAGAAACAACCTAATAGGCTCTTCCACAGTAAAAAGGAAAAATAATATGTAAATTACTGAAACAAAATGAATGTTTCTAGGAATTAGGATAAAAGGCAAGTTTCTCAAGGTAGCTTTTGGTATTGAGAAGTTGAAAACACATGCTTGTCCCTAGACCCGGCAATAATAAACATCATATTCAGATATTAGCTGAAATAAGCGTTCAGACATTCTCTGCTTCAGCCAAGTCCAATCTCCGATTTAGAAATGTATGAAGTGTGAATTCATCTGACAAACAAATATGGCCAGTGAGCCAGTAGTTTGTTCAAGATACACACCTACTCCCTCCGGTCTCTTTTAATTGACTCGGATTTAGTACAACTTTGTACTAAATTCGAGTCAATTAAAAAAAATCGGAGGGAGTATATCACAAGATAGCTTCACAATTTTGGACAAAATATTCTTGTCTGACCATAGATAGACACCTAATAAAGCAAAATTATTTTCTTATGCATGAGCATGGGAAAATTAATTCTAACCGAAGGCTAAACAGAAAAATATACAGGAATGTTGGAGACATAGCTTGCACCTCTATTCAAGTTTACAAATAAACCTTGCATTTGTAATACTCTTTAGACACATAAATAAAGGAACACTGGAAGATTACGTTAGCTGCACTCTCTTTAAGCACTTAAGCACAAACCATTCTCAAACACCACAAAAATCATAATCTTTTCGCTATCCTGCTATCCATAACATTTCCCTTTTTAAAATATAAACAGAATGGATATGATTAATGAGAGAAACTTATATGAAGAAAAGGAACAAACCTAAAGCCATTAGTAAGTACATTTTACCGCCATTTGCAATTGAGGCCATATATCTGGGAAATAATATAATAACGACAAATTAGTCGACCGTGAAACTCATGTAATAAGATGTACAACTGATATTATCCCATGATCCTTGGAAAAATATGATACTTATAATATTCTTTGTCAATGAAATCCATTGCCGCGGACTCATGGTTCACAATCATCCGCTTCTGCCGCTGCACGGTCCATAGGATCCGTCAGCACCCTCTTCCTTTCCCTCCCACCGCCAGCTACCATATCCCCCACCAGGCCCTCTGCCGCATCAGTACCCCCCCCCGCCCCCACGACGGTTACCGTAGCCTCCTCCCTGGCTAGGAAATCCTCCAGGGTCTTCACAGCCACGCCGCCCGCATATCTGATGCCCCCAGCGCTGGCGGGACAGGGGCGAGGACTAAAGCTGAGAGGCCCCCGGTGGCGGAGATCTCCTTCAACACCTCCTCTACCACCCGTCGGGCATCGACGGCCTCCAGCGAGGGGGCAAGCCCGCCTCCGATGCCCGCTGGGGGTGCCTTGTCGTATATGCTGCGGAGGAAGCATGGGAGGGTCTGACCGGGAAAGAGAGGTACAAGATGCAGTTGGCCAGTGCGTCGCGGGCCAGGTTCGTGGCTAGGGCCCAATCGCTATGTGGAACAGACCCGCTCGCAGTAATTTAAATATTTCTCCATAGCGCAAAATTGACGGCCAGGATAGCTCCTATCCAGGATCCAACGGGCCACGAAGCTTGCACGGGAAAGGGGCTCAGAAGTCAGAATGCTCGGTTTCAACAGGCTTAAAGCTAAAAATAATACTATATAGAAGAGAAGCCTCACCACTCCCACTCCCTTGCTCACCAGACCTGCCAACCGACCGAACCAGCGTACAACTCCCTTGCCCATAGAGAACAATGTTGCATCGAACCCAACAAATACAGAGCTTCCCTATAAAACTGAAGGACATAAAAAACAAATATTCTCCCTCTCGAAATAATTTCTGCCGACTAAACCCAATATTTCCGTAGGCACATCAAGGAAAATTTTGGCAACCAGAACATCGGCCATTTTACGGACCAGGTCCCATGCCATATCAGATCCATCTCCAGCTGGTACTATCAAAATCCGGAAGTAACATGATGGCCATATAAGATACTTAGAACTCGGTAAAAGAGGTAAAAAATACAGCCAAACCAAGAATTATACCAACCTCGGAATTGCGCAACATGAGGACCCAAACATCTAACCTAGGTGAAATAATAACAAAACAGCCATGGTCCTGCATGAGTTTTTCTACCATCTGGAGGATCCTAACTGCCAAAACCAATGCAAGAGAAAATCACACACCATGGTGATGCGCAAAATACTTATTTTCAGTTAACGTATTCACTTGTGTAATTTTATTTGATAGAATATGTGTCCAACAATTTAACATGTTAGAGCAGAATGCAAATCTCATGCAGACTGGCGATGTTGTTCCATACTCGTTCTCCTTATATAACCTTGCCACAAATTTAGTTGATGTAATAGTCTATGAAATGTTAAGAAAAAAGAGTTCAGTAAACAATGAAAAGAAAAAATATAAATGATTTAAATGAAGACAAAAATCTGAGAATTCAGTTCTAAATAGGAGGCAGTAAGCTCTTATTGTGCACGAACAGCATTATTATTGCGAATTTGTGCTAGGGCACTGTATCATAAGTAATGCATACATAGCACTTCAATTATCAAATCTTAACATAAGAGAGAATGAAGGATGAAGAACAATCACTCACATTAAGTCAACATTTGTACATAGTGCAGGCAAGTAAAGAGCATTTAGTTTTCGCTCATACTGGCATGCCGCCGATATATCTAATAAAAAGGATGGAAGGAAGGTAACAAAATTTCATGCATTATGCTACCGCCTAGAGCAAACAACTCATAGGGAGTAACAACTAATAGAATTTTTGAGATTAGAATAATATACCTTCCGCTAGTTTTAGCTGCTCTCAGTTTAATGCGTGTACAACATGGAAGGTAGAATGCAGATCCACTATTTGGATTGATTTACAGTGAAATCCTATGCATATTCAGAACTTGACATGTACTGAAGGAAGACAACAGTGTCTAAATCTTTAGATGTGGATTCCTAGCTAGGCTAGAAAAAATAGAATAATGTTCTTTCTAAATTGCATCAGATTTCTATAATTACTCTCAGAATTTAAGGAACATATAAAATGGCACCTTAAGTTTAGCAAACAGCTCCTTGTTATTTGATAGGTTGGAATGGAATTCACAAATGAAGATTCTATTTCCCAGCCATGCTACTCTTGCTTCTCCAGTATTTTGTACAACAAAAATGGAGGCATCATGGTTAAAAAAAAAAAAAATTGGAGGCATACAAACACCCATTCAAGAAAGTATACATCCTCCAAATCAAGAAAAGTTAGTCATTCTGATAAAAGAGATTAGCTAATCCATTGGCTATTGTTCTGTGGGCATCATAGATATTTCACATGAAAAATTATGAATGGATTGATCAGCATTCACTTTAGTTATGCAGCCCAGTATTGTCCAAATTACAGTAGTTTCAAATTCTCACCATATGGATAAACCTTTACAAATCGAAATAAGAAAAAAAATACCATGGTACTTAACCTGATAGGGAAACAGATCAAGAATGCAGTCCAGTGGAGGGGCGACTGCAGTCTGGAGATCGGGGAGGACCATGCCTGCAGTCCAATGGAGGGGCAACTGCAATCTGGAGATTAGAATCCTCATCGTCGTCCGCAGGGAGCACGGCAGTGTGTCTCCTGAGAGCAGCTGTAACCAGGCTTACACCTTTAGTTAATTTTCCACCCATATCTATGCACAAGTCGCTTGCTTATCATAACGCAAATCGTCTATTAGAATAAATATCATGATGCAAAGTAAATCATGGATCACAATAATATAATAAAATATGTAATCATGGAATACTTGTAAAGCTGCTATGGTAGAACAGCAAAAAGACATCACCAAAAGTAAGCATATATGGTTGGAGTGAGACCGGATATTGGTCTGACATTGTTCAACACCTAATAGTTGCAGTCAAAACTGGAACTCTCCTCTTGAAAAATAAAAATACAATAAAATCCACAAAATTGGCGCCAGGTTTGCTCATGTCATTATTATCAAGCCAATGCAAGGTGACAAAACGTATCTCATTTCATCAAGCAGCTTGTGTACATCAACTCATAAAATGGAAAAAAGCACACATCTGAGGTAACAATCTGAACGGACAAGTGCAGTGACAAAAACATGCAAAACTTACTTTGCTATGCATTTCTACTCTTCCCCATTTACAGGACTTGTAGCACAGTTTCAGCATATATTCATGCCAAGAAGGAAATCTAGCATAACAAATAATGATCGGAATATTGAGCTGCAAACTTTGAGATAACAATCTGAAAAGACGAAGTTCAGTGAATCTCACCGACAGAGCGCACAAAATTGGAACTCCATCTTATTCTGCTTCCGGCGTCGGAACAAAGCATTAACCACCAGTGATAAAAAAGCCACCACTGAAGGACACTATAAGTTTCAGCAAAGAAATCAACTACAGCAAGAGAAGAGCTTTCCATGACCTGCATGCGAAAATTCAATAGTTGACCTCACAGACCCGCATCATATGGATGGATTCTCGAATCCGCAATATAATATTATGAGAAAGAGTAGAACAAATCAACAAATCAATCCCTAGAGTCCACATGCAGTACTTCTATTTCATCACCATGGATACTAAAAGCGGTATGGCTCTCCTTCTGCCAGAGCCAGAGAGGACCACCATCAGGACATCAAAATCGCTGACCACCGCCACCTCCTGTCTCCTTAGTCATGAAGGACTGAATCGGGAGGAATACTCGCGACCTACTCGGAAAGGAACTACAGCGTCATGGCACCCACGTGCTCCCCCCAAGACACGGCGAGCTCGTGCTCCAACGACCCCGTCCGGGGCCGGAGGAGATTGGAAGGCGCATGGGCCCATCAGCAGCATACTGGAGGGCTGGGGGCTGGGGAGGGAGGTGGCCGACGCGTAGGGTTCGTCAAAGACGCGCATGAGGTTGGGAGGCGGTGGATGGCGCACGGGAGGTGGAGTAGGGGGGTCATAGAGGAGGCGCAGGCGGCGGGGGAGAGCAGCCCCAGGCGCCGGGCGCTGTAACCAAGCCGGTGACCGAGACCGAAGTGGGAGCTAGGGTTTCACGCTGTTGCGCGTGCAGACGCGGACATGCGTCGTGGTGCAGGGGAAACGGAGGAGGAGACCGGGCGGAGCCTCGCCGGCAAGCAGCGGCGGCGGATGTGGCTGCCGACGGCCGGAATCGAGGTGGCGGCGAGCGCATCGCCAGGAGTGGTCTCGGTGCGTATTGAGAGAGGGGATTGAAAGGGGTGTGCGTGTGCGTGTGCTGGAGCTGGAACTGGTCCCACAGACAGCGACACAGTACATGTGAGGCCCATCAGCAGACAGTCATACGTCTGCGCGGAGCGGCAAAGGCCTCACAAGCCAGCGATTGCAACAGGATTATATGCTGTTAGTAATATTCATCTATATTATAACAATATTTAGTAACCGATTTTATTTTCCAAACTGTGAAATCACCAAGCCCAACAGGCCACCACGGTCCGGTCCACACAGCCAAGAACCCACTAAGCATTGTTCTAAAAAAAGAGAACAAAATCCATCGCGATTGACTTTAGATAGCAGTTTCTTCTTCCTTGCGTGACGGTCGCCGTACACATCCGCCTCCGTGCCTCGACCACTGACTCTAGCGTGGCATCACGTTGCTGGCTGCGCCCCACATCCTGCTGCCTCTCAGCGTTCAGCTGTCGACTGCCCCGCCATGACTCGATCTGGAGCTCGAATTCGAGGTCAATTCAGGCTGAATCGAAGAGAAAAAAGGGCATGGCGACCCTGGTAGACCAGCGTGGTGGCGGGAGCAAGCTTCCCCGAGCGAGTGGTCGGGTAGGAGCGTGGATTGGGGACGCCTCCACAGCCCCCATGCTTAGGGGAGAGGGCGGGGTTGGGTCGGGGACCCCGACCTGTAGGGGAGCTTGTAGGGGCGTTGCTGGAGGGTCGTTTTTCACTCTCTCTGGGGGCATATGCCCCCCCCCCCCCCCAAGCCCCATATACGACATCATCTGTCAAGTTGATGATCTCAGACCAGTTTTAGGAACTTTTAGCCCTTCCAAAATAATTCTCACGCTCCACCATGAGCTACTGCCCTTCTATTCAATGGAAACAAATGACCTTTGTAAATGCAATTCCTAAGACACTAGTATTTTCCTATTGGAGATTAATTAGAACAACCTAATAATTCTTGTAGACAAATTCCATGGAAATCATGGTAGTTTAGACTAGTCACAATGCATAGTACCATGCAGTAGTATCATGCACACATTATATTACCTCTACAATGAATGGGATTATGTAGTAGTATCATGTATACATGATACTATCTCTACAATGCATGGGATCATGTAGTACTATCATATTTTTTTTATATTTATTGATTTGTAGAATCTCAATGCAAAGGTGTGTACATGTATTATTTAACATTTATTTTTCAAGTTTTACGTGCTATAATATAGTATCTAATACCTATGATATCTATGTGTTATCTCTCATCATTAATTACAGTGACACATCAATTTTCTGCATACATGAAAGGAAAACGCTCTCCTTCCCCCGGGGGATCGCGCGAACCGATCGTCCGCCTCGCTGGCACCGGCTGTCGCTAGGCCTAGAGAATGTGGAGAGATCGGGATGGTTTTTTTTTTTTTTTGCGACGTAGAGATCGGGATGGTTGGGGGCCCACCACGTGCATAGTCTTTATCTTCTCTCTGCCCAAAGGTTGCCGTCTTCGACACCCATCGTAGTGACCGCAGCGCCTCTTCTCCCTCTTCGCCTGATCCTCCGCCATAACCGCCTCCTGGCCATGGGCTACCTTTCACTGCGCTCGTTGTCTGCTACCGCACGGCCCACCACGAGGCCGAGCTCATCCGGCCGCCATAACTAGCTACGGCCGGCCTCGGCGGCGTTGCTACCGAAGGCGGCGGCGTGCGCTACATCCCTCCGGTGGTGCGCTACCAAAGGCCGGCGGCGCCTGCCGCAAGCGGGGAACGCCCGCTATGTTCGGCCGGCGGGGCTGCTACCAAAGGCCGGCGACGCTGGCCGCAGCGCGGGGAAGCCTTCTACGTCCGGCCGGCGGATTTGTTGCAAACGGCGGCGGCCGCTACTTTCGGCCGGGGCGCTGCTACCAAAGGTCGGCGGCTCCGCTCCAAGCGGCAGCGGTGCCTGCTACGTCCGGCGGTCCGAGCTGCTACCAAAGAAGGTCGCCGGTGCTACCATGGGAGGTGGCGGTGCTACCATAGGCGAGCACAGATGCTACAGAAGAAAGGCATCGCTGCTACCATTGGTTGCGGCGTTTTCTGCTTTGCCGGAGGTGGGATGCTGCAAGGCGGAGGTCTCGCCGGAGTTCAGAGCGGAGGTGCTACCAACGAACGATGGGTTTGCTACCAAGGAACGAAGGTTGTGCTACCCAAGGAGTCGACGTCGCCGGTGAGGCTGCCGATGCGAGCGGAGGTGCTTTCGGGCAGGCGCGGTGCTTCGTCGTCGGCGGCGGCAGTACCGGGAGGTGCGGGTGCAGCGCTTCGTCGGCGGCGGCGGCAGTTCCGGGAGGCGCGGTTGGAGACTTGGAGTGCTTCAGTCGTGGCTTCGTGGGATGTTTTTTCCTTTTTTTTTTAAGGTGCGGGAGCAGTGACTCACTATGTACGGTTTGGATGCATGGCAACGAACGGCTGGCGACCCGGGGGATCCGGGATTTGATCCCCCGGGGGACGCTCAGCACGCCCCTATATGAAATGCATGATACTACCTACGATACTCCTATTGTGGATAGTCTTATAAAGTTTCTTAGCATATTATCATTGAAGTAGTACAATTGTTCCATGCTATCATATGAAAAAGAAAAGTTACTCCACCAATCACGTTCAAATATGAGCAAACAAAATAACATCAAATGCAACCTCACTTTGATATAGCCTTAAAACACGCATTTACTGGTGGGGGAATTTGTTTGTCTCTTAAAATAGTCTTGTTTGTTACACAAGTACTTCTTCCTTCTCAAATTAAGATGCCTCTAATTTTAGTCAAAGTCTAACTTTTAAAAATCTGAGCAACTATATACAAAAAAATCAGCATCTAAAATTATAATGAACATAATATATTGAGCTCATTTACGGTGATTGGCACGGAACTTTGGCTCTGTCTAATCGAATCTAGGTTCCGTCTAATTTTTTTTGTAGCCGTTGATTAAATCGGTGTGAAACTTTTATACTCCGTAGTACTTCAACAATTTTAAACGGAAGTTTTGAAGGTCAACTCATGAAATCAAGTCAGGAAATAAAATCAGGAAAAAAACAAAAGCTCATCAAATCATGCTTCTTCCCACGAGCGCCCGTCGCGGCCGCCGCCCTCTCCTCGATCGCGCTGCCAGCCGCCACGGCCGGCTCATCTCCTCCATCGCAGACGCGAGCCGCTGCCCCCTCCCTCTGTCGCAGACGCGAGCCACCGCCGCCGCCGCCCCCTCCTCCTCATCTATGGCATCGGGAGCAGGGCAACGGGATTGAACGCCGCCACCTCCTCATCAATGGCATCGTGGCCGCCGCCCTCTCGGCATATGCGGCAACCCTAAGACGTTCTCCTCCGCAGCCTAGTCCGCTGCAACGCCGCCTCTCTCCTCGCCGGCGGGATCGGCGTCGGCGGCCATCTTCCCCCCCTCGTATGCTGGATCGTACGCCACTGCCTCAACTCTCAAGGTCAGCGCAGTGCCTCAGCTCAAATTCAGTACTTCGTATGTCCGTTAGTCTAGTGTCTGCAAACGTATGAGAGTGAAATTCAGTGTTTTGGAGTTTCTATTTCGGAAAATGATAAGGAGAGGCGCTGCACGGTCGCTTGCGCGTGCGGCTGCACGTCAAGATTCGCACCGCGCCCATAAGACGCTGGCGCGCACGTCTGCATCGCTAGCGCGCACGTCGCTATCAGCAAGGGCAACACCTGCGTTTTTCGTGTGCGGCATGCACGTCCCGTTCAGATTATTTTGTTGTGGAGACACAAGACTATGTGCGGAAATATCTCTTGCATGTGCCGTATAGCTCCATTGCTTCTGCAGTGCTACGTTGGCTACACTGTGCCTCTTCTGCAAAACAGTGCGCTGGAGGAAAAGCTGGAGCATGTGGCGTGAAGTAGTAGGCATTCCATTCCAAACGTCCATAGCTGATAGAATTACTATTAGTGTTTAAACTAGAATAGTTTATTAATTATTTTTTTAGATATAATAGACTAGTACCTGGTACGACCATACAAGTTATGTTTTGGATTGTTATTACAATGGAAAATTTGTGCTCCGTGTATGTTGTAGTAACCATAGAACATGAGAGTTGGTTTGTTAAAACCTAGTAGCTATATAAAACAATCTGGTTGCTGCGAAAAGAAATCTATAATTCCTCTCCAAAACTAGAGCTATATTTAAAAATCTGATCATTGCTCTTAAAAACCTGGTAGTTGAGTTAATTTAATATGGCAGTCAAATAAAAATCTTTTGAATATTGCACATGAAAAAATCCAGTTGTTGAGTCAAATTAATCTGATAGCCGAATTTAAAAATCTGGCAGTTGCTCTCCGAATAACCCGGTAGGTTAGTCAAATTAATCTGGTAGCAGAATAAAATAAATTTAAAAATTTCAAATCTTGTAATAGCTCTTGGAAAACCGCGCACATAAGTCTGTAGCCAAATTTAAAATCTAGTCCTCCAAAACCTGATAGTTACATTAAATCAAACTGGTAGCTGCATAAAAAACATGGATCACACCCTCTAAACTAATCTGCATAGTTATATTATTACATAATCTGGTCATCGTTCCATAAAAGCTAGTAGCTTTTCGTCAAAAATGTTATTATAAGGGAAACGCTGATGATCACCCGGGGGATTAGAAATCTAATCCCCCGGCTCCTCCGTGCGACGCGTTCCTGCGGTTGGAGAAAAGCGAGTGCACACGTGGTGGGGCCATCGCATTTTTATCCCCTCCCTTTGTCTATTCTCAGCGAACCGCGAACATGGAGGTCGCCGGCTCGCCGCCCCAACCAATCGTGCCGCCGCCGTCCTTCTCCCAACCAACCGGGGCGTGCGGGTACCATTCGACCAGGACGACGCCGTCGCAGACCTCCGCGCCATCGCCTCCCGGATGGCCGCCGCCGGGTACGGCCGCGAGTGCGCGCGAGTGTACGCCTCCGTCCGCAAGCTGGCCGTCGACGCCTCCCTCCGCCGCCTCGGCGTCGAGCGCCTCAGCATCGGCGACGTCCAGCGCCTCGAGTGGGACGCCCTCGAGGCCAAGATCCTCCCCGGCCGGTCACCGCTGGTCCCTGGCCGCCGCTCCCGCTCCTCGCCGCCGCGGAGGACTCCGGCAAGGAGATCCGCCATCGCTCCTGCTCCTCGCCGCCGCGGAGGACTCCGGCAAGGAGATCCACCGGAATCTGCCACCTCTGCCGTGGGGCGACCATGTCGAATCGCGCGCGCGGCCGCGCGACCATAGGGATCCCACGGAGCTTGGACTGCGCCCACCGAACGATGCTACAATAATATATTGTTTTTGCTACTTTAGTTTGGCATTTATGCTAATATAGTATATATTGTTTGCTACAATTCTTTTTGGCGAAATTTGTCTTGCTACAATTATATTTTTCATCAATGCATAGTTTGCTACAATAGCAAAAACAAATTGCTACAATATTTTTGTTTTCTTGCTACTATACCATATTATTTTTGCTACTATGTCTCCAGCGAGTATCCGGCGGAATCAGCTTTTGCTACATTTGTTCTAGGTTTTAGCTATAATAGTATACGTTTTTTGCTACAAGTTCTCCGGCGACATCTCCGGCGAGTCTCCGGCGAGGTCTGTGTTTCTAGGTGAAAATATATTTTGCTACGATTAAACCGTTTTTTTCTACTTTGGTACATCATGGTAGCAAAAGTGGGAGAGAGGGCTGGTTGGTTTGATCTGACGGCCGAAAACGTTTCAGATTTGTTGATCGGACGGTTGGGGACCCGGGGGATTAGATTTCTAATCCCCCGGGGGACGCCCAGCACTTCCCTTATTATAATCGTTGCATGCCCGTCAGAGACGTCAGCCAACGGGGCTAAGCATGAGAAACTCACGAGACATGCATGCACTAGCGTACAAAAGCTTGCCAGCCTGTCACAGCATGCATGCACGCACGCTATTCGCTGAGTTTAATTAGTTTCCGAGCCGCCACACGAAAGGACTAGTTGTGCGGCGCCGCCAGGTAGTCAGGTCCTTCTATTTCTACTCCCTAATTAACGTGTACCCCTTCCAAAAGAATAGAATAGAGCTGTAGTTGTTCATCGCAAATCTCTGTGTAAGCCTAAAGAATGAAGAGATTAATCACTTCATGATGCTCATATGGCATGGGTGCCCATTCGATTTCAGTTTTCACAAGTGCTCGATTTAGGAATATCCTAGCTTTTAGAGCTTGTGTATTTGGTTATAATACACTGGATATGCAGCAATTTAATTTAAATGTATTACTATTTATCCTGAGCTACTTTGTTGTAGCAACATTAATAATACACACGATTTTTCAAAAGGGGAAATGAAGGGTTAGAATTTGAGCTACCAAGCCAAGTATGAAACCGTTTAGTAATCTTGTAGTCTCTTATGCATAGTTCATACTTCGTGCACACTCTAGGTAATTTTCACCTATTTGTTATGTGTGCCTATGAATAATAAGAGAGAGAGAGAGAGAGAGAGAGAGAGAGAGAGAGAGAGAGAGAGAGAGAGAGAGAGAGAGAGAGAGAGAGACAATATTACTGAAGTCGGTGAAATTAAAATGATGCTATATTTTGAAGAAAAGATGCAGAAAGCAAATCAAGAAGTACAAGAGGACAAAGATGGGCCATGTCGTCAAATGCTGGAAGCAATTCATAAAGCATATCAAGAAGTACATTTCCTATCAGTGTTGCCTTGTGTCTTCCGCCATCTAAATTAGCATCCTTCTTGGAGCTTTTACTTTTGCATCATAACTAACTGGAACAAAGGAGAATAGGAAATGCAATGCATAATACTATAAAATGCACAATATCCTAAATTATTAGGGTTTACCATCCGTACAGATCTTATAGTGGCAGTAGCAGCAAATTCATAGTATATGACACTACAAACACTTCCATGACCCATAGCATATGACTCTGTTCAAATGAGTTGAAAGTCATACCACGGTATTTACATAATGCCATCTGTTCTCATTAAGCAAGTTCAGATAGAAAGCAAATAATGTTTGTGTTATCCATCAGTTGCTTGTTACTGGATACCCAAAATAAAGATTACTGGTACAGTGTATGGAACTAGGTTTGAACCAAATTCAGTATTTGGGAATTTCTATCTCCTAGTGGCTAGTCGAGGTGTACCCCTGTCAAAAAAAAAAATACCAAGTCCTACCGGATTTTTGTGTGTTCTACTGCCTGAGCTCACTGTCAATAGTGCCACATGCAAAAGTGAAGAGCTTATGCTAATTTTAGTTGTTAGAAATGTAAATAAGATTGGCGGTTTTGACTGTAGAGGTATAAAAATGGTTTCAAATTGTACTAATATTATAGGCGTTTAGGAAAATTTGCAGTCTTTTCCCTTAATCTTATAGGCGTTAGAGATCTCGGTGTTTACTTGTCCATTGATTACAGAACTGCAGGAAATTTAAGAAATTACTTTGTTACTCTAACACATGCTAGTTGTTCCAAGAAATCTAATTGTTAGTTTGTATTTGATATGCAGGAAGGTATGGCCCTTAGCTCATTGCTGACATGGATACATGATCAAAGTCATTGAGATTGGGGCCTTCTAGAAGAAAACTATAAGCTACCGGGTGTACGATAGTAGCAGCGAAGCGGAGGTTGCCCCTGGTGGCGACGAGTAGGCATATATAGCAATAATTAGTGTTCTTTCTTGCGGTCACAGACCAATGCTAATTTTAGAACTACAATATGTGTAATTCTACACTAGATCATTACAGTAACTGTTACTAATTTTCTCTCTCATCAGCATCATGCCCACAAATTTGTATGTTAATTTGTGTTTACCCTGTGGCAGTGCTTCTCTTGATTCTTCTATGCTTGCTAAAATTGTTGGAACTTTGGTTAGTAAATTGTTTCCCAAATGATGCACTAGACCTAAGGTGGTGGCCTCAGCGAGTCACACCAGGAGCAAGAGAAAGATTTTATTCTGAACAACTAATTTGAATTTGTATGAACAATTTGTATTGGGGATCCCTTTGTATTGAACAATTTGAATTTGTATGAACAATTTGTATTGGGGTTCCCTTTGTATTGGGGATCCCTTTGTGTTGAATAATTTGAATGTAGGGATCCCTTGAATGTATGTGTTAAGCCACATTTATCATTTTCTCTAGGGATTAGGGTTTTAGGATTTTAGGGTTTAGGGTTTAATTCAAAATAATTCAAAACATGGTGGAACCTTCCCATGGAGTCTTGTTATGTTACCTACAACCTAGAGAAATAATAATGGAAAATGAAATATAGAGATATGAAGTTTTTATGCCAAAAGCTTCAAAACCACTTCCTAGTCCATGAGCTACTAGCTATGATGATGCAGGGCTTTCTGCTCAATACACCTCCCAAATACCCACTATGCTTACAAACTTTATCCAAATGAGTCCAAATTCTTCACACTTGTGTATCTTTAAATTGCAAACAATATCACGTCGGCCAAAATGTAATATATTGTTCAAATACCACAATTTTACAATTTTTATGCCAAAAGCTTCAATTTCCCTTAGTCGCTTTATTATTTGGGTGCCCCTGTTTTACTTAGTGTTACTCAGTTTTACCCCTTCGGACCCACTTGTTTTACTCAGTCCTACTCAGTTTTGCCCTTTCGATAAACATTTCCTCACTTTTTCCCCTCTTAGTTCTACTCAGTTTTCCTCACTTGTACTCACTGGCTGATCTCTGATTGGTTTGTTGAAAGCTCAACGAGCGCTTGCACCGTTCGATCATTTATGATCAGACAGCCTGTATATCTCTCTCTACCACGATGGACGCATACGGAGAGAAGAGCAGAGCACATACCTACCAACCCTGGCAGTCGCATATTCCAGTCGCATCTTCCTCTCTCCTATTTCCTCTCTTACTCCGGCGGTCGCGGCAGTGCGGATCTAACCGTGCGTGCGGCGGCGCGGATTGATACGTCCAAAACGTATCTACTTTCCCGAACACTTTTGCTATTGTTTTGCCTCTAATTTGTGTATTTTGAATACAACTAACACGGACTAACGCTGTTTTCGGCAGAATTGCCCTGGTGTCTTATTTTTGTGCAGAAAATCAACTTTCAGGAAAATCCCCGGAAATAATTGCAATGGACCTATTTTCACAGAAGACTTACGGAGCCAGAAGACGAGACGGAGGGGGGCCACGAGGTGCTTGATACGTCCCAAACGTATCTATAATTTCTTATGTTCCATGCTACTTTTATGATGTTACTCACATGTTTTATATACATTATATGTCGTTATTATGCATTTTCTGGCACTAACCTATTGACGAGATGCCGAAGAGCCGATTCTTGTTTTCTGTCTGTTTTTGGTTTCAGAAATCCTAGTAAGGAAATATTCTCGGAATTGGACGAAATCAACGTCCAGGGGCCTATTTTTCCACGAAGCTTCCAGAAGTCCGAAGAGGAAACGAAGTGGGGCCACGAGGTGGCGCCACACTAGGGCGGCGCGGACCAAGCCTTGGCCGCGCCGACCTGTTGTGTGGGGCCCTCGTGTGGCCCCCTGACCTGCCCTTCCGCCTACTTAAAGTCTTCGTCGCGAAACCCCCAGTACCGAGAGCCACGATACGGAAAACCTTCCAGAGACGCCGCCGCCGCCAATCCCATCTCGGGGGATTCAGGAGATCACCTCCGGCACCTCGCCGGAGAGGGAATCATCTCCCGGGGGCTCTTCATCGCCATGATCGCCTCCGGATTGATGTGTGAGTAGTTCACCCCTGGACCATGGGTCCATAGCAGTAGCCAGATGGTCGTCTTCTCCTAATTGTGCTATCATGCTCGATCTTGTGAGTTGCCTATCATGATCAAGATCGTTTCTTTGTAATCCTACATGTTGTGTTTGTTGGGATCCGATGGATATTGAATACTATGTCAAGTTGATTATCAATCTATCATATGTGTTGTTTATGTTCTTGCATGCTCTCCGTTGCTAGTAGAGGCTCGGCCAAGTTGATACTTGTGACTCCAAGAGGGAGTATTTATGCTCGATAGTGGGTTCATGCCTTCATTAAATGCGGGACAGAGTGACGTGAAAGTTCTAAGGTTGTGGATGTCTTGTTGCCACTAGGGATAAAACATCGATGCTTTGTCTAAGGATATTTGTGTTGATTACATTACGCACCATACTTAATGCAATTGTACTGTTGCTTGCAACTTAATACCGGAAGGGGTTCGGATGATAACCCGAAAGTGGAATTTTTAGGCAAAGATGCATGCTTCGGATGGCGGTCTATGTACTTTGTCGTAATGCCCCGATTAAATCTCATAGTACTCATCATGATATATGTATGTGCATTGTTATGCCTTCTTTATTTGTCAATTGCCCAACCGTAATTTGTTCACCCAACATGCTATTTATCTTATGGGAGAGACACCGCTAGTGAACTGTGGACCCCGGTCTATTCTTTACATCCGAAATACAATCTATCGCAATACTTGTTCTTTACTTGTTCTTTGCAAACAATCATCTTCCACACAATACGGTTAATCCTTTGTTCACAGCAAGCCGGTGAGATTGACAACCTCACACGTTACGTTGGGGCAAAGTACTTTGGTTGTGTTGTGCAGGTTCCACGTTGGCGCCGGAATCCCCGGTGTTGCGCCGCACTACATTCCGCCACCATCAACCTTCAACGTGCTTCTTGACTCCTACCGGTCCGATTAAACCTTGGTTTCTTACGAGGGAAACTTGCTACCGTGCGCATCACACCTTCCTCTTGGGGTTCCCAATGGACGTGTCAACTACACACATCAAGCAAATTTACGGCGCCGTTGCCGGGAGATCAAGACACGCTGCAAGGGGAGTCTCCACTTCCAATCTCTTTACTTTGTTTTTGTCTTGCTTTATTTTATTTACTACTTTGTTTGCTGCACTTAAACAAAACACAAAAAAATTAGTTGCTAGCTTTACTTTATTTACTGTCTTGTTCTCCATATCAAAAACATAAAAAAATTAGTTACTTGCATTTACTTTATCTAGTTTGCTTTATTTACTACTGCTAAAATGAATACCCCTGAAAATACTAAGTTGTGTGACTTCACAAACACTAATAATAATGATTTCCTATGCACAACTATTGCTCCACTCTGCTACTACAGCAGAATTCTTTGAAATTAAACCCGCTTTCTTGAATCTTGTTATGAGAGAGCAATTTTCACGGTGTTAGTTCCGATGATCTTGCCGACCATCTTAATAATTTTGTTGAACTTTGTGAAATGCAAACGTATAAGGATGTAGATGGTGATATTATAAAATTGAAATTGTTTCCTTTCTCATTAAGAGGAAGAGCTAAAGATTGGTTGCTATCTTTGCCTAAGAATAGTATTGATTCATGGACTAAATGTAAGGATGCTTTTATTGGTAGATATTATCCTCCCGCTAAAATTATATCTTTGAGAAGTAGCATAATGAATTTCAAGCAATTAGATAATGAACATGTTGCTCAAGCATGGGAGAGAATGAAATCTTTGGTAAAGAATTGCCCAACCCATGGACTGACTACTTGGATGATCATCCAAACTTTCTATGCAGGACTGAATTTTTCTTCGCGGAACCTATTGGATTCAGCTGCTGGAGGTACCTTTATGTCCATCACTTTGGGGGCGGTGATGTCTACGGGTGCTTCTATTCTTGTAGACAGTGTTGGGCCTCCAAGAGCAGAGGTTTGTAGAACAGCAGCAAGTTTCCCTTAAGTGGATCACCCAAGGTTTATCGAACTCAGGGAGGAAGAGGTCAAAGATATCCCTCTCATGCAACCCTGCAACCACAAAGCAAGAAATCTCTTGTGTCCCCAACACACGTAATAGGTGCACTAGTTCGGCAAAGAGATAGTGAAATACATGTGATATGAATAAGTATGAGCAGTAGTAACGGCGCCAGAAAAGTGCTTGCTGGCGTGCAGTTGATGGTAGTAATATTGCAGGAAGTAAAGATGCAGTAAAATAGTAAACAAGCGGCGATAGCGATATTTAGGAACAAGGCCTAGGGATCATACTTTCACTAGCGGACACTCTCAACATTGATCACATAACAGAATAAATAGATAGATGCTAGACTCTACACCCTCTTGTTGGATGATGAACACCACTAACCGTGTAGGATTACACGAACCCTCAATGCCGGAGTTAACAAGCTCCACAATATTCAATGTTCATATTTAAATAACCTTAGAATGCATAACGAGATCAACATAACCAAACCAAGTACTAACATAGCATGCACACTGTCACCTTCACACTACGAAAGGAGGAATAGATCACATCAATACTATCATAGCAATAGTTAACTTCATAATCTACAAGAGATCACAATCATAGCCTACGCCAAGTACTACACGATGCACACACTCTGTCACCATTACACCGTGCGGGAGGAATAAACTACTTTAATAACATCACTAGAGTAGCACACGGATATATTGTGATACAAAACACATTGCAATCATAAAGAGATATAAATAAGCACTTCACTATGCCATTCATAACGGTGAATAAGTATTCCGTGAAATATAGACTAAGAGACCCACATGGTGCACACACTGTCACCTTTACACACGTGGGACAAGGAGTCTCCGGAGATCACATAAGTAAAACCCACTTGACTAGCATAATGACATCTAGATTACAAGCATCATCATATGAATCTCAGTCATGTAAGGCAGCTCATGAGATTATTGTATTGAAGCACATAGGAGAGAGATGAACCACATAGCTACCAGGTACGGCCTCGAGCCTCGATGGAGAACTACTCCTCCTCATGGGAGACAGCAGCGGTGATGAAGATGGCGGTGGTGTTGATGGAGAAGCCTTCGGGGTACTTCCCCGTCCGGCGGTGTGCCGGAACGGAGACTCCTGTCCCCGGATCTTGGCTTCGCGATGGCGGCGGCTGCGGAAGGTTTTCTCTGGTTTCGTCGAACGTGATAGGGTTTTCGCGACGGAGGCTTTAAGTAGGCGGAAGGGCAAGGTCGGTGGAGTCACGAGGGACCCACACAACAGGGCGGCGCGTTCCCTAGCCTGGCCGCGCCGCCTTAGTGTGGCGCCACCTCGTGGCCCCACTTCGTATCTCCTCCGGTCTTACGGAAGCTTCGTGTGAAAATAGGACTACGGGCGTTGATTTCGTCCAATTCCGAGAATATTTCCTTACTAGGATTTCGAAACCAAAAACAGCAGAAAACGAGAACCGGCACTTCGGCATCTCGTCAATAGGTTAGTTCCGGAAAACGCATAATAATGACATAAAGTATGCATAAAACATGTAGATATCATCAATAATGTGGCATGGAACATAAGAAATTATCGATACGTCGGAGACGTATCAGCATCCCTAAGCTTAGTTTATGCTCGTCCCGAGCAGAGTAAACGATAACAAAGATAATTTCTGGAGTGACATGCCATCATAACCTTGATCATACTATTGTAAGCATATGTAATGAATGCAGCGATCAAAACAATGGTAATGACATGAGTAAACAAATGAATCATAAAGCAAAGACTTTTCATGAATAGTACTTTCAAGACAAGCATCAATAAGTCTTGCATAAGAGTTAACTCATAAAGCAATAAATCAAAGTAAAGGTGTTGAAGCAACACAAAGGAAGATTAAGTTTCAGCGGTTGCTTTCAACTTATAACATGTATATCTCATGGATAGTGTCAATGTAAATTAATATAACAAGTGCAATATGCAAGTATGTAGGAATCAATGCACAGTTCACACAAGTGTTTGCTTCTTGAGATGGAGAGAAATAGGTGAACTGACTCAACATAAAAGTAAAAGAAAGGTCCTTCAAAGAGGAAAGCATCGATGCTATATTTGTGCTAGAGCTTTGGTTTTGAAAACATAAAGAGAGCATAAAAGTAAAATTTTGAGAGGTGTTTGTTGTTGTCAACGAATGGTAGTGGGCACTCTAACCCCCTTGCCAGACAAACCTTCAAAGAGCGGCTCCCATGAATTATTTTTATTTTTGTGTGGCACTCCTTCCAACCTTTCTTTCACAAACCATGGCTAACCGAATCCTCGGGTGCCCGCCAACAATCTCATACCATGAAGGAGTGCCTTTTTATTTTAGTTTTATTATGATGACACTCCTCCCCACCTTTGCTTTCTCAAGCCATGGCTAACCGAATCCTTCGGGTGCTCGTCCAACAATCACATACCATGGAGGAGTGTCTATTTTTGTTAATTAATTTGGGATCGGGAATCCCATTGCCAGCTCTTTTTTTGCAAAATTATTGGATAAGCGGATGAAGCCACTAGTCCATTGGTGAAAGTTGCCCAACAAGAATGAAAGATAAACACCACATACTTCCTCATGAGCTATAAAACATTGACACAAATCAGAGGTGATAAATTTTGAATTATTTAAAGGTAGCACTCAAGCAATTTACTTTGGAATGGCGGAGAAATACCATGTAGTAGGTAGGTATGGTGGACACAAATGGCATAGTGGTTGGCTCAAGGATTTTGGATGCATGAGAAGTATTCCCTCTCGATACAAGGCTTAGGCTAGCAAGGCTATTTGAAACAAACACAAGGATGAACCGGTGCAGCAAAACTCACATAAAAGACATATTGTAAACATTATAAGACTCTACACCGTCTTCCTTGTTGTTCAAACTCTTTACTAGAAATTATCTAGACCTTAGAGAGACCAATTATGCAAACCAAATTTTAGCAAGCTCTATGTATTTCTTCATTAATGGGTGCAAAGTATATGATGCAAGAGTTTAAACATGAGCACAACAATTGCCAAGTATCAAATTATTCAAAACATTTTAGAATTACTACATGTAGCATTTTCCGTTTCCAACCATATAACAATGAACGAAGCAGTTTCAACCTTCGCCATGAACATTAAAAGCTAAGAACACATGTGTTCATACAAACCAGCGGAGCGTGTCTCTCTCCCACACAAGCATTTATTCAAACAAAAACACAAACAAAAGCACACAGACGCTCCAAGTAAAGTACATAAGATGTGACCGAATAAAAATATAGTTTCAAGAGAAGGAACCTGATAAGTTGTTGATGAAGAAGGGGATGCCTTGGGCATCCCCAAGCTTAGACGCTTGAGTCTTCTTGAAATATGCAAGGATGAACCACCGGGGCATCCCCAAGCTTAGACTCTTCACTCTTCTTGATCATAGTATATCATCCTCCTCTCTTGACCCTTGAAAACTTCCTCCACACCAAACTTTAAGCAAACTCATTAGAGGGTTAGTGCATAATCAAAAATTCACATGTTCAGAGGTGACACAATCATTCTTAACACTTCTGGACATTGCACAAAACTTCTGAAAGTTAATGGAACAAAGAAACTCATTCAAATTAACAAAAGTGGCAATGCGAAATAAAAGGCAGAATCTGTCAAAAACAGAACAGTCCGTAAAGACGAACCTGGAAGGGGCACTAAACTTGCTCAAACGGAAAAACTCAAAACTAATGAAAGTTGCGTACATATCTGAGGATCAAACACGTAAATTTGCAGATTTTTTTGATTTTTTTACAGAGACTTCTGCGCGAATTCGTGACAGACAGCAATGCTGTTTCGACGCAACAATCCAAATCTAGCATCAACTTTACCATAGAGATTTTACTTGGCACAAAAACATGATAAGGAGAGGTTGCTACAGTAGTGTTGACTGCCAAAACCCACCGGCGGGCAGCGGCCTTGTCAACACCGTAGAGCCGGGAAGAGCCTAGAGCTGCGGCTGGCTGAGACCCCTCCGAGCGACGGCCCGCAATGCTCTTCTGGTCACACGCGGCGATGCGAAGTGCAAGGCGTGCCACCGACCTATACCTGGTCGGGGAAGGTGATTGGGATGCCTCGCTTAGTTTCTGCAGGGCATACATGTAAACATTAAATACGAGCCTCGATCGGCTCTCGAGGTTATCCTGTGAATCGGCTCAAAGAGCCGATCCACCCATGATTCGTACGGGGTGCACGAATACTTGGTGGTCCTGCTTGATCAAGATGAAGCTAATGAGATCTACGACGATTTAGGGTTTTCACCGCATAATCGGATCATCCTACTCCGAGGTTGGGCCTCGCGACCACGCACGGTGCTCGTAAGCCGATCCTAAACAAGGCCTAAAAACCAACATGAAGTTGATCCTCGGAACATCCCGTTTAGGACTTGCGAATGCCACCCTACGTGCCACTTGGATCCTCCCCCCTTTGTAAGGCCTAACTATTGCGAGATATTAAACTAATCCTTGTAGAACAAGGAGCAATCGTAACGGATCAGATCTACTAAATAATGATCAAGCGGGGTGCCGCCCCACACTCGAGATAGGCGTGAGGGCGGCTAGATATGCAAGGGTTGCACTACGTAAGCATGCTTAAACGAAGAACAATGCTAACCCTAACACATCTAATGATAACTACGTTGCTCGCCATCAAAAGCGCTTCGAGTACGAGCAACGCATGAACAACGTGGGGCTTGTCTTGCCTAGATCGCAAGATGCGATCTAGGCGGCATGTCGCTTACCCGATAGAAACCCTCGAGACGAAGGAGTTGGCGATGCGCCGAGATTGGTTTGTTTTGGGGTTGAACATGAGTTGTTGTTTATTCCATAAACCCTAGGTACATATTTATAGTCCGGGGGACTTTCTAATGAGGGCGTGCACTAAACCGTGCACGAGTAAGATTCTATCTCTAAACTAAAATACGATCTAATATGTTACAGATACACGGGCAATTAAGCCCAACTGGTATAACAGGCCGATTCATGTAATTCTCCATGTATATTTCCTTAAGCCCATCTTGACTGCGGCCCACCTCTGACTCGGTCAAATCTTGGTGATAACACATGCCCCCCTGGTTTTGGAATTGGTAATTCCAAAATCACTCTGCTTTCCTTCGTCGGGTCATGTCGTGGCGGAACCGTCGCGGTATCCCTCATGATGATGCCTTGCCTTCTCAACTCCTCCGCGTGACACGGCGAGTTTTTTTCTTTTTCTTTTTTAGGCACCACTCCCTCGGAAACTACTGTGGCATTGAATTTCCACTATATCCTCCTTCGATTTAACCGCTACGAACAGTTCTCCTTTGTATCTCCTCCGCATTAGCGCTCCAAAAACCCTCCCGAGCCACCATGTCTTCCTCCTCCTCTGCCCCATCGGATCTTGCCGGCCAATCCTCCACGTCCCGTGAGCCGACGCCGGAGTACAACGCGGCGGCGGTCCACGCGGCCAACACCCGCCGCGCCATTGCGGCGGGGAGGAGTCGAGACCACGACTTCTCCATCTGGTCCGAGGACGACCAATCCTTGACGGACGGGGAGAGCGACCTCCGCCTTCTCGCCGTTGGGGAAACGGAGGAGGAGAGTGACGACGACGGCTTCTCCTGCGACTTCACCTCTTCGGGGAGGAGAAGGAGCGAGGAAGAGGAGGAGGAGGACGTCGACGAGAGCTCCCCAGACGAGCCGCCGGACAAGAGGTTCCGCCCTTGGCCGGGCAATCTTAGCGACTTCGACGGCGACGAGGACGACGCGACGAAGAAGATGAAGACAACGAGGGCCCGATCGGCGGCCATTGGAGTGATGACGAGCCCGCCGGGAGCGGCGCCGATAGCGGCGGCCGACGGCGACGACGAGGGCGGTGATGGCCCATAGATAGGACCTTTAGAATAGGGCCGGTGGTAGCGGATGGGGCAATGGATCCCCTAGTATTCCCCTTTTGAGAGCAATTAGCTCTTTATGTAAGAAATCTCATTTTAATCAATGAAGAACTTTTCCCCAATTTTGATTTTGCCGATTCCTTCTGAATTTAATTGAGCCGATTCTCTCTCCTACTGACCTTGCCGATTCGTCTCTTTTGCCAATGCGTAATGAGCCGATAACAACACATCGGTCCTTCGACATTCATCCTTCTATTCTTCAACTCCTTAGCGAGCGCTCATTGTTTCGTGAAGAAGATTGCAACGAAGATCAACCGATGGTACTTCAATCGGTCCTTCAATAGAGCATCTACCAGGCCTGTTGCCCCCCAGTCCGAGCCAAGGCAAGACGAGAGACGAGGATACGCAAACGAGTTGTATAGACCTGGGCTTGATCGTGTGTGGGGAAGTTCCTTACGCAGCATCAGCCGATTCGAACACAAATCGGCTTCTCTGAGCGGAAAACCTTCAAGGCGAGCTGCCCCCCGAGCTTCTAATGCAATCCATCCTTGACACTGATCCGCCCGCCCATGCTTGCTCCTGATATTGTTCTTGAAGAAATCTCCCTTGTGCTCCATTGACCCTCCGATCGTAACGAGTCATCCCCCTTGAGTCGATGGCCATGCATCGGCTGTTATATCCTTAAGTCGATGCCTGCTGCATCGGCTGTGTTCGAAAATTTTCGAATTTTCATATATATAATTTCTTTATTTGGCCGATTTCCCTTAATCGGCCCCCAATGTTTCCTTGCACGTATGTTCTCACATGTTTATCTGCACATGTTCATCTGATTATATGCCCCCCGAGCCGATACCTGCTGGATGACTGCGGATATCGCTTGTATGGTTGGCCGAGGCACTGCACTTGTACGTCGGCTCCGTAAAAATCCGCGGCGACTCTCGTATGCCGACGTGGTCAGCTATCCCGGTAGATCGGTGCTTGAACGCCAGCGAGAACATGTGGTGGAAGTAATTTTGGCCGATTCTTGGAATCGGCCTCCATATTCATCGGAGAGCGGCGAAGGTCTGTAATGTCCCTTCATAAACTTTTTGGGGCCGATCACAAGGATCGGCCTCGCTCTGGTTTGCTCATTGGTCTAGTCTTGCTATTCGGTTAGGCTGGATAAAACCAACCCAACCTCGACTTGATGCGCTTGCTTGTCGTCCACCTTGAGTGCTCTCGTAGAGTCGTGGAGCGCTAAGCTGCTGTCGGCAAGGCGAGTACCATGTTTGTGCCGGCCGATGTCTCATCATCGGCTTTCCTCTGTTTGGGGCGCCACTCCATTTTCCGTGGACGACCCTCTTCATCCAGGGTCCGGCTGAACCTTTGCAGCCGGATCAGGCCGTGCCTTCCTTAGCGTATGCGGGTACAACCTTTCGGCTTCCTCCGAGGCCGCGCAATCGCCGAACCTCGCGCTTTTGGGAACGGCTGAGTCCGTCGGGGCACCACCTTGGCCGGTGGTACTGTCTTCTTCCACTTCTCCCTCGTCTTCGAATCCTCAAGATCTGCCCAACGAGGTGACTCGGCGCGTTTGCTTTGTGGCGGGAGAGGCCCTAAGCGCTCGAACACGGACACGTTGGCTGCCTCCTTCTTTTTATTGTTGCATTACGGGCAATTGCCGATTGTGGGCAATCGGCTCATTCCTGAATCCCAGCGGTTAGTGCGAAGAAGGGGCGGTCCCGGTGTCCGGCGGTGTCATCTTGCTCCCTTGATGCTTCCGTGGCACAGCGCTCGTGCCCCTCCTCATCGCGATTCTGCCGACGATATCTTCTGGCTTCTCTAGCCAGACGATCTCCTCTATCATCGTAATTGGGCCGTCGGCGTTGGTCATACTGACTCACATATTTGTTGAGGAGGTGATCAGAGAGGGGTCGTGATACGTCTCCAACGTATCGATAATTTCTTGTGTTCCATGCCACATTATTGATGTTATCTACATGTTTTATGCACACTTTATGTCATATTCGTGCATTTTCTGGAACTAACCTATTAACAAGATGCCGAAGTGCCGGTTCCGGTTTTACTGCTGTTTTTGGTTTCGGAAATCCTAGTAACGAAATATTCTCGGAATCGGACGAAATCAACGCCAAAGTTCCTATTTTCATCGGAAGCATCCAGAACACCGGGAAGGACCGAGAGGGGGGCCACGAGGCCACCAAACCCTAGGCCGGCGCGGCCGGAGGGGGGCCGCGCCGCCCTATGGTGTGGCCCCCCGTCGGCCCTCCTGCGCCGCCTCTTCGCCTATATAAAGCCCCTGGATCGAGAAAACCCGATACCAATTGACGAAACCCACGAAACCTGCCCGAGCCGCCGCCATCGCGAAGCCAAGATGCGGGGGACGGGATCTCTGTTCCGGCACCTTGCCGGAGCGGGGAAGTGCCCCGGAAGGCTTCTCCATCGACACCGCTGCCATCTCCACCGCCATCTTCATCACCGCTGTTGCTCCCATGAGGAGGGAGTAGTTCTCCATCGAGGCTCGGGGCTGTACCGGTAGCTATGTGGTTCATCTCTCTCCTATGTGTTTCAATACAATAATCTCATGAGCTGCCTTACATGATTGAGATTCATATGATGATGCTTGTAATCTAGATGTCATTATGCTAGTCAAGTGAGTTTTACTTATGTGATCTCCGGAGACTCCTCGTCCCACGTGTGTAAAGGTGACAGTGTGTGCACCGTGTGGGTCTCTTAGGCTAGATTTCACAGAATACTTATTCAGTGTTGAATGGTGTAGTGAAGTGCTTATTTATATCTCTTTAAGATTGCAGCATGTTTTGTATCACAATTTATCTATGTGCTACTCTAGTGATTTGTTATTAAAGTAGTTTATTCCTCCTGCATGTGTGCAAAGGTGACAGTGCGTGCACCGTGTTAGTACTTGGTTTATGCTATGATCATGATCTCTTGTAGATTGCGAAGTTAACTATTGCTATGATAATATTGATGTGATCTATTCCTCCTACATATGCATGAAGGTGACGGTATGCATGCTATGCTAGTACTTGGTTTAGTCGCGTTGATCTATCTTACACTAAAGGTTACTAAAACATGAGCATTATTGTGGAGCTTGTTAACTCCGGCATTGAGGGTTCGTGTAATCCTACGCAATGTGTTCATCATCCAACAAAAGTGTAGAGTATGCATTTATCTATTCATGTTATGTGATCAATGTTGAGAGTGTCCACTAGTGAAAGTGTAATCCCTAGGCCTTGTTCCTAAATACTGCTGAGTTACTACTTGCTTGTTTACTATGCTGCGTTACTGCGTTACTACTTGCTCGTTTGCGTTACTACTGCTTGCTATCTACCGTCACTACGCGCCAAGCACTTTTACTGCACGTTGCTACTACTTATTCATACCACTTGTATTTCACTATCTCTTCGCCGAACTAGTGCACCTCTTAGGTGTGTTGGGGACACAAGAGACTTCTTGCTTTGTGGTTGCGGGGTTGCATGAGAGGGATATCTTTGACCTCTTCCTCCTGAGTTCGATAAACCTTGGGTATCCACTTAAGGGAAACTTGCTTTGCTGTTCTACAAACCTACTGCTCTTGGAGGCCCAACAACTTGTCTACAAGAATAGAAGCTCCACGTAGACATCAAGCACTTTTACGGCGCCGTTGCCTGAGGAGGAAAGGTAAAAGGCTCTCATACTACGGTCCCGAGGTAAAGTATTTTTCGTTGCCGTCGTGTGTGTGCTCGAAGCTATTTCCTTTAGATCCTGCAATTGCATCTTGTTGTTTCTTGTTTACACTAGTTTGGCATAATGTACAAGAGTGAGCTTCTTATTCTATTTCCTGATTTAAAACATGGATTGTTTGATGCGAAAATTAAAAAACCTATGAAATCTTCTTTGCATCTTTGGTAGTAATATTAGTATGAACGCTTTGAACACCATTGTTGACAATAATATAGAAAGTTCTAAGCTTGGGGAAGGCTGGTTTTCATGATCTTTTTAGTCCCCCAAGCATTGAGGAGAAAATTTTCTTTGATGATACTTTGCCTCCTATTTATGATGATTATAATGATAGTGGTCTTTTGGTGCCACCTACTATGGAGAGTGAATTTGATTATGATTACAATATGCCTCCTATATTTGATGATGAGAATAATAATGATAGCTACTTTGTTGAATTTGCTCCCACTACAACTAATAAAATTGATTATGCTTATGTGGAGAGTAATTATTTTATGCATGAGACTCATGATAAGAATGTTTCATTTGATAGTTATATTGTTGAGTTTGCTCATGATGCTACTGAAAGTTATTATGAGAGAGGAAAATATGGTTGTAAAAATTTTCATGTTACTAAAACACCTCTCTATGTGCTTGAAATTTTTCAAGCTACACTTGTTTTATCTTCCTATGCTTGTTACTTTGCTCTTCATGAACTTGTTTATTTACAAGATTCCTATGCATAGGAAGCATGTTAGACTTAAATGTGTTTTGAATTTGCCTCTTGATGCTCTCTTTTGCTTCACATACTATCTTTTGCGAGTGCATCATTAAAGCTGCTTGAGCCCATCTTAATGGCTAAAAAGAAAGAACTTCTTGGGAGATAACCCATGTGTTATTTTGCTACAGTACTTTGTTTTATATTTGTGTCTTGGAAGTTGTTTACTACTGTAGCAACCTCTCCTTATCTTAGTTTTGAGTTTTGTTGTGCCAAGTTAAGCCGTTGATAGAAAAGTAAGTACTAGATTTGGATTACTGCGCAGTTCCAGATTTCTTTGCTGTCACGAATCTGAGCCCACTGCCCTGCAGGAAGCTCAGAAAATTATGCCAATTTACGTGCATGATCCTCAGATATGTACGCAACTTTCATTCAATTTGAGCATTTTCATTTGAGCAAGTCTGGTGGCCTAATAAAATCCATCTTTACGGACTGTTCTGTTTTGACAGATTCTGCCTTTTATTTCGCATTGCCTCTTTTGCTATGTTGGATGAATTTCTTTGATCCATTAATGTCCAGTAGCTTTATGCAATGTCCAGAAGTGTTAAGAATGATTGTGTCACCTCTGAACATGTTAATTTTTATTGTCCACTAACCCTCTAATGAGTTGTTTCGAGTTTGGTGTGGAGGAAGTTTTCAAGGGTCAAGAGAGGAGGATGATATACTATGATCAAGGAGAGTGAAAGCTCTAAGCTTGGGGATGCACCCGGTGGTTCACCCCTGCATATATCAAGAAGACTCAAGCGTCTAAGCTTGGGGATGCCCAAGGCATCCCCTTCTTCATCGACAAATTATCGGGTTCCTTCTCTTGAAACTATATTTTTATTCGGCCACATCTTATGTGCTTTACTTGGAGCGTCTGTGTGCTTTTGTTTTTGTTTTTGTTTGAATAAATTGGATTACATCATGCTTGTGTGGGAGAGAGACACGCTCCGCTGGTTCGAATGAACACATGTGTTCTTAGCTCATAATATTCATGGCGAAGTTTCCTCTTCGTTAAATTGTTATATGGTTGGAATTGGAAAATGATACATGTAGTAATTGCTATAATGTCTTGGGTAATGTGATACTTGGCAATTGTTGTGCTCATGTTTAAGCTCTTGCATCATATACTTTGCACCCATTAGTGAAGAAATACATAGAGCATGCTAAAATTTGGTTTGCATAATTGGTCTCTCTAAGGTCTAGATAATTTCTAGTAAGGTGTTTGAACAACAAGGAAGACGATGTATAGTCTTATAATACTTGTAATATGTCTTTTATGTGAGTTTTGTTGTACTAGTTCATTCTTGTGTTTGCCTCAAACAACCTTGCTAGTCTAAACCTTGTATCGAGAGGGAATACTTCTCATGCATCCAAATACTTGAGCCAACACTATGCCATTTGTGTCCACCATACCTACCTACTACATGGTATTTCTCCGCCATTCCAAAGTAAATTGCTTGAGTGCTACCTTTAAACAATTCAAAATTTATTACCTCTTATTTGTGTCAATGTTTTATAGCTCATGAGGAAGTATGTGGTGTTTATCTTTCAATCTTGTTGGGCAACTTTCACCAATGGACTAGTGGCTTCATCCGCTTATCCAATAATTTTGCAAAAAGAAGCTGGCAATGGGATTCCCAGTCCCAAATTAACAAACTAAAAATAGACACTCCTCCATGGTATGTGATTGTTGGACGGCACCCGAAGGATTCGGTTAGCCATGGCTTGTGTAAGCAAAGGTTGGGAGGAGTGTCATCATAATAAAACTAAAATAAAAAGGCACTCCTTCATGGTATGAGATTGTTGGCGGGCACCGAGGATTCGGTTAGCCATGGTTTGTGAAAGAAAGGTTGGAAGGAGTGCCATCCAAAAATAAAATAAAATGGGAGCCGCTCTTTGAAGGTTTGTCGGCAAGGGGTTAGAGTACCCGCTACCATTCGTTGACAACAACATACACCTCTCAAAACTTTATTTTTATGCTCTCTTTATGTTTTCAAAATCAAAGCTCTAGCACAAATATAGCAATCGATGCTTTCCTCTTTGAAGGACCATTCTTTTACTTTTATTGTTGAGTCGGTTCACCTATTTCTCTCCACCTCAAGAAGCAAACACTTGTGTGAAGCTGTGCATTGATTCTTACATATTTGCATATTGCATTTGTTATATTGCTTTGCATTGACAATTATCCATGAGATATACATGTTACAAGTTGAAAGCAACCGCTGAAACTTAATCTTCTTTTGTGTTGCTTCAATGCCTTTACTTTGAATTATTGCTTTATGAGTTAACTCTTATGCAAGACTTA